>NC_137569.1:1185000-1431015 GCF_963082525.1 Nesoenas mayeri | reverse complement strand
GCAGAAATTATCAGTAAATACTTTCAAATAGCAAATGAAAATTACCTCATTTGTTAAAACTTCTGAGTAGAAAAAGGCAGCATGTGAGCACATTACTCATTACAAATTATCCACTTAGATCTTCTTGGCGTGTAACTGTAGTGAGAAATGTGCTCTAGTGAGAGGTTCAGAAATTGAACTGAGACCCTCAAGAGCCATTTCTCACAAGCCATTGAACAGCCATCAGGTGGTAAAACCTTTGGGCCTCTACTAAACTGAAAACCATTTGAGCAGACTTAAGGCAAAAAGAGTTTTTCTGTCATTGCTCCCTCCAGGAGACATCAGGCACAGCACAACTTCAGTTCAGCCAGGAGATGTCACACCACTAAATCGCTGATCCGAAAAACACGAGCACTGGTGTAAGACTCCAGGACTAGGGTTGTTTAACATTCCTTACGAATATTTTTTCTTCCCTTGCCAGACCGACGCAGAATAGCAAGACCCTTACATGAAAAGATCCAAAATCACTGTCACCCATGAAACCTACCCATGCAAAGCTGCACATCTCAGAGGAGCACCCTTTTCACCTGCAAAGATGCATCACCTTTCCCTCACCACTCACTGGAAACAGCAGAAATAAACTTTTGAGAAGACACTCATATGCCAATTCCTTCTATTAACTAACCAGATTCCTATTTTAATTCCCAGATACAGGAAAAACCTGTTAGCATAGCAATAAATATTTCATTGACATTCCAAACTCTGCCTCTCCCAAATTGTTTATTTTTCCCATAAATTTTTCGCATGCATTTGGGGCCTGGACAAAAGGAAAGTGAATTAATTTCCAGTATTTTCAGTCTTGCAGTTAAATAGCGCAGACAAGGAACACCCATGTAACAAACTCGTCCTAGGACATCAGACCTTCTCCTCCAGCCTCAATGGGAATAACGCAGATATTAATTGTTGAGCTTTAGCCCTTGTCTTGGTCTGAGTAGGTGAATCCCATTTTCATATGCTGATAAAAAAATGAATCTCGAATCTATTTGCAATGTGCTTAGATCTAATGCAATCTTTAGCTCTCAGATATGAACTGCCAAAGGCCACATCTGTCTGCTACAGAGAGCAGCTCTCAGGTTCCCATGCAAAGGATTAAATGCTTCAGAATCTGCATAAATGAATAGAAGCAGCCTTCGAGGCTTGCAGTGAACAACATACCACTTCTCCCAGGGATGCAGGTCCTGTTCTTCTCAATCAACATCATGCACCACACAAAATTAGTATCTCACAACAGCATCAAAAATGTTGCACAGAAGCAGTGATGGCAGGAGGTTTTTGTGGAAGAGGTGTGGGGTCACTGAGCGACATGGGGCAGACACAGCCCTGGCATCTGAGGTGTTCCAGGCGGGTCGAGTTTACTGCAAGAAGAGCACCCAAGTAAATGCAAGTATTTGAAACCCATGAAATACCAGTTCCATTTGCCAGCACCAGGGCACCATAAACATACAGAGTATCTACCTAACATCTGTGTTAAACCACATTTTGTACCATGTTCCCACAGGAACACATTACAGCACACAAGGCTACTGCAGAGGTGACAAGAGACACCCTGAGGTGTGTATTGCACTGTGCCAGGTTGGCTGTGCAGACCATCTAATACAAAAACTACTGTTTTGTACAAAGTAACTAGCTAAATCATTTCTGACCTCTAGGGTTTTAGATGATGCAAGACTTGTTAAGCCCTATTTGAAAACCCTCTGACTGGATGTTCTCAACAAGCCAAGCCCACATGTTCTAGTTCACTAGAACATCCAGGTACATGGGAGACACCCACGAGAAGGTCGGAGTCCCACAATGGTTTGGGTTGGAGGGACCTTCCCAGCTCCCCAGTGCCCCCCTGCCATGACAGGGACATCTTCACCAGCTCAGGGTGCTCAGAGCCCCGTCCAGCCTGGCCTGGGGTGTCTCCAGGGATGGTTCATCCACCATCTCTCTGGGAACCTGGGCCAGGCTCTCACCACCCTCAGGGCAACAATTCCTTCCTCCCAAGCAGACTGCCAGCGCCTGCAGGGAGACATGGAAGGATGTGGAGAGCCCTTTCTCAAGTGAGAGCCAAGATTTGACCTCACTACGCCAGAAACTTAAAGAATGAACCTGAAAACACGGTTTCATTGGCAGGAACCACCTGAAAGCTGATGTAACTGCTATGGGAAGGAGTTCCCGTTCCTCCCTGGTGTACCTGCAGTGCAGCACAGCGCTGTACCAGAGGGAGAGCCGAGCCCGGCACGGCCTCTCCGTGACGCACCGGGCAGCCGCGGACGGACGGACAGACAGACAGACAGACAGACACCCGCCGTTCCCGTCAGCCGAGGGGCGGGCGGGAGCCGGGTCCAGCGTGCCCGCCGGGCCGAGCGCCCCGGGAACCCCGCGCTGCCGCCGAGCTCCCCTCAGCGAGCGGCCGCGAGGGGCGGGGCGGGCGCGGGGGCGCGCACGCAGCGGCGCACGCGCACGGCGGGGCGCGGCCGCGGCACGCGGGGCCTGCCCGCCGCCCCGGCGCGAGGTGAGAGGCGGCGGGGGCGCGGCCGGCCCGTGAGGGGCGAGGGGGAAGTCGGGACCGTAGCGCGCCGGGGAGGAGCCGATCCGGGCGGGGGAAGCGGGAAGGGCGGCGTTGAGGCGGCCGGCGGAGCGGGGAGGGGGAGGGAGCGGGCTGCCGGGAGCGCGCGCGTCCCACAGCCGCCTCGCGTTCCGCGCTCGCTGGGGGCGGGGCCTCGCTGGGGCGGGGGCGGGGCCTCGCTGGGGGCGGGGGCGGGGCGGCGGAGGGCGCCGCCTGGCGGTGATGGGGAGAAGGGTCCGCCACAAGCGACGTGGACAAAGTTCTTATGTACAAACAGCAGTCTCTATTTATTGCTACAAACGCTTTTTTATACAGTCTCTACCAGCTCATGTGTCTTTGCAATTGGTTACAGGCTGCAATAGTAACGCATCATTGGCTAATTTTGCTATAGTCAAATATCTCTGGATACTCTTTAACTCCTTTCTCACAGATACACCTTAATATCTCCGGATACTCTTTAACTCCCTTCTTTCTTATAGATACACCTTAATATCTTCTAGGTCAGTCTCTGTTCCCATACTCTCCATCAGGGAATCCACAGACCCACCGTAGCCCCCACAGGGTGTGGGGTTTTGGGAGTGGGATTTAGGGGAGTGAGTGCACGGGGCTGTTGCAGGAATGGCCGGTGCTGCTGTGCCTGGTGCTGGCACCGCACCCAGGTTCAAGCAGCCTGGTAGACGGGGCTCCAGCGGTCTGCAGTGCAAGTGCCGGGGGCTGTGTGGTGTCACACGTGCAGCCATGGGGTGGAAAGTCCAGCCTGGAAGCTGCTCTGGGTTCTCTGAGGAGCCAAGCAGAGGAGCAGGATCTGCAGGCAGGGGGGAAGGAGCTGCTGTCGGCTTGGCGGGGCCTCGCAGCTTCGCGCTGTCACTGGCACAGGACCGTGACCGTGGCGCACGGAGGAGAAGAGTCTGGAAGGGGAAACATGAATTTCAATAAGCCTGAGCCATTCCTAGCAAAAATACCTTGTAAAAGTGAGACTTGTTAGAGAACCCACAGTGGAGAGCAGCTCAGTGCCCTGGTGGTGGACAGCAGTGTAGGACCTCACTGAACAGGTGCTGCTGAACAGGCCTGGACATTGGAGCTGCCACACGGTCAACACTGAAAATGGAGTTGACGTTGGCATGGTGGATCTTTGCACTGCCCTGTTCATAACACCCCTAACCCGTCTGTGCTCTTCCCAGCGCTTCTTGCAGCTGCGAAACACTTTCTTGCACACCAGCTGTTCATAACTCTGCTCAGCACATCCATTCCTCTGAAAGCCTCAGTTCAGGACCAGCTTATACCCCCATCGCTTCACACCTCTTCATACGCTGTATCACATCTCTCCACATTTGATTTCTTCTCATACACAGAAAACACACAGCCATTTCAAGCGGTCCCTGTTACAAAGTCTGCTGACAGCCCTTTGCTCCTCTGCTCAGTACACGCTGGGAGGATCTCGTCTGCAAGAGCTGTGCCAGAAACATCTGCAGGGAGAAAATACCCTTTGGACATAGTGCCTGGGGCAAGGCTTGTACTGCGGGCTTCTAAGCAAGACGGGCTTTACTCAGAGCAGCAAGAACACCGCCGAGGGAGAGGAATGGAGCGCCTGGCCTCCTTCAGTAGTAAGTACCATAACATGATGTTCTAAAGTGTTTGCTGTTGATTAAAGACATTAGCAGCCACCTGGGGGAGAGAGAAAGAAAAACAGCAATATTTGGTCCACTGCGTTGCTTCTATGATCAGATTCTCAAGAGCACAGGTAGATGAATGATTCAGTGGGAATGTGGATCTTTTTTTCTATCTACTTGTTATATTTGGGCTAGTTCAAATCCATTGTCTTGGAAAAAAATTGGCTTAAAACTTGACAGTCTATTTATTTTTACTACTGTGCAATGAACAAAATGCAGAGAAGAAGAAATTGCAGAGCTGTGTTTCATTCCTCATTCAGCAACCTGAGCAGAGTCTGAGGGGTTTGGACGTGTTACAGAACAATTCTGTTGGTGCCTTTGCAACCGCAGCGATGTGCTTTACAACACGGACTGAGACAGATGGACAGGAGGCTGCAGCTCTCTGGGCAGCGTCCTCCGCAAATAAAGTCTTGGGTCTCGTGTTTGATGCAGAAGACGAGCACGGGCACTGGATCAAACCATCCAGCTAGCGCAGCTCCCGGCACCGCTGCCGAGTGTACCGGGAGGCTGCTGCAGAGATTTTCCTTTGACTCCGTTGCACAGGTTTAGATTTAGCTCTCAGCATATCAGGTCTAGCAAGGACGCAGTGCCAGCATCCCTCCTGCAGCTCCAGCCGAACAGGGAACTTCTAACAGATGCTGGGAGAAGCTGCAGTAGGAAAGAGGTTGCATATAACGGAGTTCGCTTAAGATTAGTTAGCACAAATGAATTTAGGCAATTGCAAAACCGGTGCTTTGTTTGCGTTGCGTGAGATGTGCTTTTGCTTCCCAGACGACCCTTTCGATAAACCCCCGTGCCGAGGTTGCTCTTCGTACCTGACAGAGCCCTATGTGAAGTGTGCCGAGTGCGGGCCGCCCCCCTTCCTCCTGTGCCTGCAGGTGAGTGCGAGGATGAAAGTAAAGGCTGTTTCTTTGAGAGAGTCATCAAAGGCCTGTCCGGTGCCAAGCTGTTCCATAAACACATTAATAACTGGTCTCTCTACACTCGTATTGACACACTTATTTGCTCAGGGGCAGGGAAATGACAAAGAAAACACTGGAGGCTGAAGAACTGAGCAGCTGAAGGAGATGTTTGTGGAGGCAGCCAGAGCTATGGAAAGACACGCAGCCGACCTGTATAACGGAGCATGCCGCTGCCTGTCTGAAAAGGGATCGTTTCTGTCATTTTTCAAGCCATGAGAAAGAAAAGCCATCAGGAAACACCCTTTCCCTGTCCCCACATGTTGCGTTTTTTTCTTCCCAAATGGAAAAGAAAATTTGGGGAAAGTTTGCAGTATTGACAATAAGTGTTTGTGACCGGATAGAGTTCTTTAATAAATATGTGTGTGGTCTGATAACCACAGAAAGTACTGCTAGTTTTAATTATTAAATAAGTAAGTTTGCATTATTTGTGATTAAAAATGGCAACAACCTCTAAAACTGAGGAAGGATCTTTCTTAGCCACGTGCTCAAACACGTACAAAATACACAAGAGCATTTTTTGTATGTTGGGTATGTTTTTACTTGTTTAGTTGTACTTAAAAACCGAGACATTTACCTGTTGAAAAGAGCTGGAACCGTGCTGGTGCTTTTCAAACAGAAAACCAAGGCTGAGGGGAAACTGTGTTTTCAGTACTTAAGCGATGCACTGTGCTTTCTTCTGGAATGATCCGCTTTGAAACACCCCCCGGCTGCTCTCACCTGCAGAACTGTGCCGTAAACACTTAGCAAAAAAGCGTGTCCATGCACAGGAGTTATGTCTTGATGCAAAAGACAAGTAAGATACAAAGACAGATTCAACACAATTTAAACACAGACTTTTATACCATTTTATGTTTTTTCTAAGATGCAATCAGGAAAGAACATCATCTTTTTCGGCATATCAGGTGGTCAGATTTCTGAATAGAAGGGAAAATGGGAACAGATAAAATGTTTTCAAGGCAGAAGTAAGAGACTAACATCGTACTCATCTTGTGTTCTACAGTGTTTCACACGAGGATTTGAATACAAGAAGCATCAAAGTGATCATACGTATGAGATAATGGTAAATATTCCTATTAGATAACACCTGCTCAAGCCTGAGCCTTCACAGCTTTCCAGGAGTTAGACCCTTCCTTACTAATACGACTTTGAAAAGTTAAGTGATACAGTGGTTTGATTCAGAGGTTTAGAACTGTTATGAAAAGTCTTCCTTGCGAGCAAAGAAAAATGTCCTGCTGGAACAGAATGGAATAGTGGAGCCATTAAAGGTACATTTTCTTATAGCACGATGCATCTCACTAGACTTCCGGGTCCTTAACCATGTGAATCAACTTCTGTTTCTCTATTCTTCCTTTGCTTCCCCAAAATTAATCCTTTTGAAAGCCTTCAGTACTTTTTGTGGTGTTTCATAGCATAACGTGGTTGAATTACAGCTGGTAGATAGAACATGGAACAGTATGTTCAGGAAATCTCTAGTGACAAACTAGTTTTTACTGTAGTTGATGACCCAGTGCCCTAAATAACTTGACAATTATTTGGTCAGGATTCATGGGATGCAGCAGAAGTTTAAAACCACCAGTTTTACATTCTCTGTTGCCCTGTGGTTTGGAACTTCTTTGCTCTTCATGTGGTGAATTATAAGAGGATCACAGCAGTTTGACTCGCTTTCTCCTCCTCTAGACTTCCGATTTCCCTGTCTTGGATCCCAACTGGACGGCTCAAGAGGAAATGGCTCTTCTGGAAGCTGTGATGGACTGTGGCTTCGGAAACTGGTGAGAATTCAGTGGTTCAAACAACCTCAGTGAGCAATGGGTGGTTTTTCATTTCACGGGATCCTACTGTTGAATACATCAGTAATTTATTGTGGGAAACCACTATCCGGTTAAAATCACAAGAGAAACTTGAGAAGCAGAGTGCAATTGCTGTCTTAGAGTTTACCGTTACCTGGTGTTAGTAAAATATATCAAAAACTCTCAAGTAATAACACTAAACTTTCAAACACCCGAAAGATTTGATACATTCCCTCAGCCAGGCGGTTTCTCCTGTAAGGACAGTGAATTGCGTTGCACACGCTCCCCAGCACAGTGCCCTGTATCAAACGTGCAAGTACTGGCTCAGTGTTAGCACACAAAACGTGAATTCAGACATCATTGCACACAATGTAATCAGCTTCTCGTCCAAAATTATGTTTTCACACCAGAGGAAGCAAAAAACCCTCAACATTTCTGTGTTCTTCCTATTAATTCCCCCTCTCCCCACTTCAGGCAGGATGTAGCCAACCAGATGTGCACAAAATCCAAGGAGGAGTGTGAGAAACATTATATGAAACACTTCATCAACAATCCCTTGTTTGCATCGACGTTACTGAACCTGAAGCAGGCGGAGGAGGCACAGCACAACGAAACGGCCATTCCCTTCCACCGTGAGTATCCCCGGCCCCTCACACACACGGGCTTCCCACAGCATCTCCGCTCTCCCAAAGCTGGAACGAGCAGCCTTTGGAGCAGGGCATGTACTGCTTTTCTTCCCTAAGGGAGAGCTCGTTCTCATGCCTACCTTGAATAACGGTAGTAGTCAGGTTTTCTTCACGCTGTACCAAATCATTCATGTATCAAATAGACCGGAATGCCCATTCTGTGGGAAAAGAGATGGAACGGGGTGGGTCTGACACAGACATCAAGTTCTCAAACCCAAAGCTCCTGCACAGCCGGTGGAAGTGGCCACTCGGAGAAATCACCACAGCAAAAGCCTGTATGCACGTATTTATCTAAAGGACAAGCTACCTCAGTGCTGCTTCATGGGCGGCACGGTATAACAGCACGTCCTTCATGGTAAAAACCAATGTGAGCTCTTACCCTGGTGCTGGGCTGTTACTTTTCTTGTCCAGACCCTGCAGAGCAGCATTAACAGAGAAGGGGTTCTGATCCGCAAACGTTGTGTCTCACGATGCGCTCTGTAGCATGCCCGACTGCTGACGGGATTTGTCATTACATCGCTCCCTTTAAACTATGCTGATTTCACTTCTCTCTCTTTAAAACTGCCTTTTTAAAAGTGTATCTTAAATCTCAGCAATTGAACAAATTTTCAGTTTTCCTTAAATTTAACATCTAGAACTCCCCCGGTCTCGCAGCTGTTCCGTTCGAAAGCTCCCCAGAATGGGTGGGTAAAAAGATTGCTTCATATCTGGAGGCTTAAATTTCACAATAAAGTGGTTAGAGCTAAAGCAGTTGGAACTGGACAGTTTTGGTTGTGTCCCTGGCTAGCATTGATCTTTTTATGTGACCGGAGCCAAGACAAATTCTCTGTGTTTGGGCTTATTTTATCTGCAGCGTGGGACTGAAAAGGCTCAGCTCCTGCACAAGCGTGTTGTGAGCCTCGCTCCGTTATTGTCGGTAAAACACTGAGCTCCTCAGTTGGGATGCGCTGTAAAAATCCGGAGCTGTGTAGCTTTAATTGCAGCTCTCTGTAAACGGCACCCAGAAGATGCAGATTTAACACCCCAGTTGCTATTAATTAAAAGAACCTGCACGCTGGGACCGAGCGACCTGCAGAGGGTCACCCGGGGATGCTGAGCTCTGACATGGAGAGTTTGCATTTCATAACCTGTTTATTACCTTGAATGTCTGTGTGTGACATTTGAGAATACTATGAAGATCTCAAATCACTGCATTTTCCTCTGGATTAACTAGTTTTTCTCTTAATATAAAGCGGAATAAAAGCCCAATCAGGGTGTTTTTCTTCAGCTAAGTATTCCCACTTTTCCTGCAAAAGAAACACCTATTTATAGATTGTTTTGTGTTAAAAAAGGCCCCAAGCCCTACACAAATAAAAACCTGTATGTTTTTTAGCTGCTGACGATCCCCCGCGCCCTACTTTTGATTCCTTGCTCTCCAGGGACATGGCCGGGTACATGCCAGCGCGAGCCGACTTTGTGGAGGTAAGACTCCCTCTTCTCCCCTTATTTTCAATTTGCTACTGAGCACACGATCAGCAAACACACACTTGTTTTTGCCTGGAGGTTTTTGCTCTTCGTGCAGCACACATCAGAAGAAAGGACAGGGCAGAGTGATTAAGCCAAGGGTTTAATTGCAGAGGTGGCGCTGCAGGCCAGCAGTCTGGGGCTGTACCGCACGGTGCTGCCGCCAAACGTCCGGTAACGAACGGCTTTAGTGCAAACGGAGTGATGCTGTGAATTCGATGCTTAACAAAAGGGTTTGGGTTTGCCTTTGTGCTTTGCCGTAGAGAAGCACAGACCAGCCTGATCCAAAGATCATTTCCAGGACCTGCATTGTTTTCAGTACTTTTAGCTGCAGGCCCAGGGCCCTGATTTCTGTTGCAGAACAAGCTCCTGTACATGAAGTGATGAAATCAGCCATATAGGGGTTTGTTGTTTTGGTACATTTGAGCAGAGTTTCCACCACAGTGTGGGATCCATGGAGTTTACCTGATGAATTTGCATTGTCCTGTCGCAGCCTCTTGTTCCTGTTTGAGCCGTGGGGATGCACATTATACATTCCCTAGTGAAAGCTCCCCAGGGATGGAGCCTTGTGCACCCGTGAAAGAGTAAATATCTGTTTTCTGTGCCTCTATATGTACTGAAACTTCATACCATTTTTTCAGTGCTAGTTAGTGACAACTTATTAATCACCTCTGAACAGGAGTTTGACAACTACGCTGAATGGGATTTGAGAGATATTGATTTTGTAGAAGATGATTCAGACATTTTGCACGGTAAGTCCCGTATTTTCTTATATTGTCCAAACCCAATGTTTCCTGTTGCCTACACAGCATTTCATTTGGTCTGTTTTTTCTCTACACACTTTTTAAAAAGTGAACATACATTTTCAATGATCTCACTTCTTCGTGCGGGTGTTTAAATACTGGCATTTCTGTGGTACTCACTTTCAAATCTCTTTTAAAAGCTCTGAATCAAAGGGTGTACAAACAGTACTTATATATATATAGAATAATGCACTTTGCTGACTACTGAAAGGTAGCCAGTTGTCAGGTTGAACGTGACTGAAATCAAATAGTCCCCTCAAGTAGCAGGCATCTCTTTAGGAAAGACATAAACGATCTTTTATCCACTATAAACCAAGGAGGAAGTTTAGCTAGGTAGAAGCAAATTATCTAAGGTAGGAATTTGTCTGGAAACAGGGTAGCAGTACTGCAGTGACTGAATAAACAGACCTATAGGCCTATTGAAGAACAGATCGATGGCTCGATATTGCGTCTGAAAGTCCCCCAGCTGAGAGAGATTCTTTCCATCTACATAATGTTTGTGAGAATCACAACGAGGCACCAATTTTGTTCTGATTCAAGAAGAGGAACGCTTTCCTCTCTTTGCAAACACCCTTTCCTTTGCTATGTCTGGTTTCTTAGAAGATCTGTCACTCTAAGCTCTGTTAGTTCAGGAAATCTGATATCAGGATACATTGATACAGGCAGCAAGGAGGTTTATAGTGAACACTGCATGCAACACATTGAAACTGTTCTGCTCCTGAAGTTGCGTTTTCACGTGTTAACAGCTGTATGTGACAGCTGTCATTTTTATTGAGAAGAGAGAGGGGGTTTGTATGAGTCCAATTGCTGCTACTGAGTTTCTGAACATTGCTGCCTTCATAATACCAAAGAACAGGAATTATTAAAATGAAGTTTTAATCCATACTTTTCCCCACATTTATGAGTACATATGGTGTTTAAAGTCCTGTGTTTATGCTTCAGAATTCTCCTGTCTATATCAGGCAGTTCTAAGCTAAAGCCTCAGCATCCCTTGGCAACAGACAAATCTTGTTACGTACAGACAGTCCTTCCAAACTTAAAAAATCAGTCTGAGATTTAGCAGTACACGGAGTTTTAAGGAATGCAATCTCCCTTGGCTCAAAAGAGGTTATGAGAATCATATGTCAGTCTCTCTTTTAACATTTATTGAAAGGGAGACTGACTTGTGGCCACTCCACAGATTCATCATGCCGTCTCGCTACTGTTCCTTTTCATTAGTGTCTCCCACTGCACAGTTCAGCCATTTGAGAAATCTCCTGCCAGCCTCCTGTTTAAGTTGTCAATCTGAATGGAAAAATCAGCTTTCCTGCTCTCTTCAGAATACCATAAAGCCAAGCGGGACCAGACCCTCTGCTCCGTGCAGCTCAGTGTCCTGTTAGTGCCCACAGCGGGCACACCAGAAGGTGAGAAAAGGCAAATACAGGCCATACTTTTCCCGGCATATCTTCCCCATTTCCTGCAGTGACACGTTCAGAGACTTATTGAACCATAGGTTGTGTTCAGACCATTTTGACCGAAGGACTTGCCCTCCATGAACTTATCTAACTACTGTTAGAACTATATTTATTTGTACTATTGCCCCCATAACATCCTGTAGCAGTGAGTTCCACAATTGAGTTAGGAATCCTACAATTTAATTATGTGTTGTGTGAAAGAATACTTCCTTCTGTCTGTCAGCTCTTTTGCCTGATAATTTCATTGGATGTCCTCTAGCCCGTTCTTTAGTTGCCTTCAGTATTTAGTACAGGATGTCAGGCATTTGCCCTGTGAAAACTGTTTGGCAGGGGTTATGCAGCGTGACCAACTACATTTTCCATCTCTCAGCTCAGGGACTCTGGCGGCTTCATTCCCACAGCTGCCCCAGATCTGCCCACGTGAGAGACAACGTCTCTCAAAAAACGAAGTCCCAGGGTCTAGCCAGCTGCTTTTCTTTTGCATGAGGCCATCTTGGGGAGAAAGAATGGTCTTCTAGAAAAGCTTTGGAATTGGACCTTTCCCTTCTCTGAGTTACTACAAAAAAGGAAGGAGCCGCATCCTCCCTGTCCTGCAGTTTCAAAGATCTCAGATGCTGACTTGGCTTGATCGCTTGAGAATATTGTGCAACCTAATTGTAGGGTTGCGTGCTGTAGGAAATGGCTCAACATTTGGCTCGGAAGGCAGGGATGGGGATTTGGGTGTTTTAAGAAACCTTGATATGTCCCTAGTCAGCGGGCAGAGGAGGTTGGGAGGCGCTGCAGGCCCAGGTCCTCTAGGTGCCCCAGGTCCTCCAGATCCTCCCGGGTCCTCCCAGGTCCTCCCAAGACCTCCCAGGTCCTTCGGGTCCTCCCAGGTCCTTCGGGTCCTCCCAGGTCCTCCAGGTCCCCCAGGTCCTCCCAGGTCCCCCAGGTCCCTGTCCCACAACTCCAGGCAGCGGTTCCAATGTCCCTCCCGGCCAGCCCTGCCCGCTGGCCACCTTACCCTGGATCTTACAGAAATGGCCTCAAAAAGCCACCCTGGGGCTGCCGTCCACAGCTGCTCAGACCCGCTCGTGCTGGCCAAACAGCAAACTTCTTTTTAATAAAAGGTAAAGATGTAAAACAGGGGTTTAACACGTTGTATAGCCTAGAGAAGCCCCAATGGGGTCTTGCAGCATAGATTAAGTTCTAAACAAGTTCTCAGTATTTCCACAAGAAAGAAGAATGCAATTTAACCCAAAGGGGAAGACCCCCCGGCAGCTCTTGTGCGGCACACAGGAGCCCGCGCCTGCTCCCCCCCGCGCAGGCGGCCACGGGCTTTGTTCCGTCCCTCCTCGGTGCTAGCGAGATGCTAAAAATTGTATGAAATTGCTCGTATTTCAATTTACTTACCGACCTGTTAACTTTTATTCAGTACTTGCACATATAATATGTGCACGCAGATATATATTGCAGTTAAACAAAAACATAATGGAGAGATCAAAAGAAACAACCAGTTACACATCTAATTCAGCCCAGAGTGCCTGAATATTTCATGAATTACAAGTTTTCATCAGGCTGAATTACAACCTTAGCAATTCCTCCTTTTCCTGCCTTTTTCTCCCCTTTCTCATGTAAATGATTTTTACTTCTAACCCTGGGAAGTCATTGCGGAAGCCACAAGCTTAGGAGTGCGTGGCAACAGGCTGCGACTCGGGCTGCACAGAAGTGACATTTCATTTGATACGATACAAGGCAGTCGATGTCTCTCTCAATATCCCCCGGTGCGTGTTGTGCTGCGGAGGTTCCCACCACGCTCAGGACCTGTTTGCCCAGGGTCCTGCTCTCCCCTGGGGAGGGCACATTTGGCCTGGAGCCCCGAGATTTGTCCCAACCACACGGATTCACAGCCTGTTTACTTTGATTAGTTTGCATTCTTCCCATTATTTGGGCTCTGCATGCCAAGCAGAGGTTAGCTAGCGTGAAACAAAGGTCTCACTCATTAGCCTTCAAAAAAGTTTTCGCAGACCAAATGATGCTGAAGAGGAATGAAAAGCAAGGCAACTGTTTTGGACACAAGCTTGAGAAACCCAAATATTTTGATTTGTTTGGAATGAAGAAAGAAGCCTTGAATTTCTGCCTATCGCTGGATCCTTCGGAGCTACTCAAATAACCTTACCATTTCCCAACGTGGACACTTGGAACGCAGCGCCAGCCTGGATTAGCCCGAGTTACCAGGACAAACAGCCACCTCCCGAGCACCGTCCATGGGGAGAAGCACAGGCAAATCATTCTCATTCGTACAGCATCTCTCTTCTCATTTCAATGCAGCACGTAACAGTATAGTAGCCTGAGTTATTCATGCATTCCAGATTTTGTAATCGGCTGTTCCTGTGTGAATATGTCTATTAAAAACAAAAGCTCCCCCCAAAGTGCATGTGGCAGCAAATACTAATTTTGCTGTTAGCAGAAGCTCCATTTTTTCCCTTCATTTTTTCTCTTGAATTTTCCTTCCCATCCACAGCTGATCATAATTTCTTTCAGAATATTGTGCGCTCAGGTGAGAGCATCAAAATGCAATGGTTATAGGTGCATAATTACTTGTGATATTTATAGAGGTTTTCCAATGCAATTTCTGCATGTACTTATTAAGTTCTGCCCACGCAAACCCCAGAAAATAACACGTTAGCTTAGCTCACAGAGGGTTTAAAAATATACAAATATTTTCCCCACATTGGCACAGACTGCAACACTCAGTAATGTACTTCATTCATGTTTCACTTGCTGCATCTCCCAATTTCTTGTCCCCCACGCTTAGGCAAGAAGAATTTGCGCCCTGTGCTCGTTCTTCAATTAGGAAATGTAAATAGCTCTTTATGAAGATGATTCTTGAACACTCTGATTTTGCAAGAAACTCGCAAAAAGAAGGAGGAATGTTGTGCCACCCCTCCTATCTTCATAGGTCATCAGTTTTGTACACATTGAAGGGTTTTGGGGAGTGGAAGTGACACCCGTTGGCTCCTGAGCTCACCCGCAGCCTCTGTCCGGCTAATAGGAATGTGATTGCCCAGGACTGCAGGGGTGAGTTCCCCAGGGCTCAGGCTTTCCTGGTGTTTACATAGAAATACATATTTTAAAATAGACACATAACCACATTGCTTACTTAATTGCGTTATTAATTATTTATTGGGGAGTGCAATCAATAAACCGCCAGTATGGGCTTTGCTCTGTTGCTGCGAGCGCAGGGAGAGGCTGTGGGCTCTGATGTGTCCCCTGGGGCCACCCCTGCTGTCCCTTGGTTCCACGGAGCTGTGCGTTGGCTCTGCAGACTGGAAACCCCCATCAAGTCTCAAGCCTCTTCCTTTGGAGCGCATATAGAAATTATTAATGTAAAGGCAAAAAAAGCCAACCAAGAAATCAGCCACCTCATCGCTTACTTAACGACCTAGAATTTTTGCATTATTTAACAGAACGAGGGAAAGGAAAGTGATGGGTGTCTCCTTATCTTTCAAGAATTTACCAAAGAAGTTTATTAACCTAATGGCGGCAGGAAAAAGCAGCTGAAGGATCTCGGAGTGGATCAGCCAGACTGCAGACAGATTTGATTTTGAAAAGGATATGATTTCTAATGAGCACGGCTTTTTCCTGCTCTTCTTCGCATTGCCATGAACTATTCCCTTTGTTCTCCTGGCAGACAGATAAGTTTAGAAGTTAACAAGCTAAAATCTTGCAGACGTTTTTACCAACTGTAGCAAGGGCTGCTTTGGGTCTGCACAGTTCAGAACTGCCCCTGGTTTTTGGAGTCCCGCGTTCTGTGCAAAGGAGCCTTTGTCCAAAGAGGACGCATCAGATCCTTAAATCTGATCAATTTGCTTTTTGAGAGAAGGAATGCTTAACTATTGCATGTATGAAGGAACAAATAAGTGCTAATAGTAAAACAGTCCAAGAAGGAAGAGGAAGAGAGTTCTGAGGATCTACCTGGGTTCATATCTACGGGTACTATTGTATTTGGAAGAGTTAGCGAAAGAGCTTCAACAAGCAGCGTGTGTGGTCTGCGGGAGATGAACCTCTAGTGACTTATGCCCCTCTAAAATTGCCATGAGATTTTAAAACAGCAAAGCAGAGTGACCATTTCAGCCTTCCGTGAACATAAAGGCTTGAAAATTAGCCGAATATAGTGCTTACTTATGTATTCTGTAATCTATTTATTTTGCAGCTCTGAAGATCGCGGTTGTAGATATCTATCATTCCAGGTTAAAGGAAAGACAGAGACGAAAAAAGTGAGTTTTCAAGCAATAACTTTGCTCCTTTGCTTCATTACCGTGTTTTGTTCCCCATTGTTTTCCTAATACTAAAGATAATTGATTTCCTGTAGCACCTTCCAGCCAGTTTCCACGCACAGAGACCTCCTGCTATGAGATTCCCATGATGGGCTTCTCTATATGGGACAGGAATGTTCTTCCGTACATGCTAAAGAAAATGTAATGCATTTTAGAGAGCAAATTCCAACCTGACCTTCCTGAGCCTGACTTTGTATTATCTCTTGTCATTTGCAAAAGTTGGGCGTTTATGGAATCACCAGGTAGCAACGACCACAAGGCGTCCGCCGAGACCTGTGACAAACGTGTTTGTCATGCACCTGCAAACATCTCACCCGCCTTTTAACTGCGCTCATTTCCGTCGCCCTGTCGGGAGCATTTCAAACGTATGAGTTACCTAAATCATCTGCCTCTTTTTAAAATCTGAGCTGTCGTGGAAAAATTCCTTCATCCCGCTCCCAGTGGGGAAATTCCCAGTTTGCCTCTCACGGTCCAAATCAAGCCTTGGTGTTTATGTGGTAATACACGAGTTAATGCCTTTTCATTAATACCATTTTGCTCTCGATTACAGAATTATAAGAGATCATGGCCTGATCAACCTCAGAAAGTTTCAGAGTGAGTATCAGGCGTGATTGCTTAACTTTGAAGCGGCTTCTGCTCAGGAAGCAAAACGTCCCGTGCGCTGTTCCCAGAGCGCTGGGGTGGTTTGTTCATCCCAGACCCACTCGTGTGCCCTGAATTCCATCAGATACCCTGCCCGACTCTTCCCAGCTGCCTCCAAGTGCTCCCAGCTCAGCGGTTTAGCTGTTTTGCCTCAGAATTGCTCTTCAGAAGCATTTTGGGCTGCACTGAGCAGGGAGAGGGGTGAAGGTAAAATCTGGGCTTTTAAAGTGCATCTCACTGTTCTAGGAAATGCTTCAAACACTTCAATCTCATCCTTTATGCTTTTAGAATTGTAAGGGCTGTATGATTTTGTTGCTTTTCACTCAGCAGTTTGTAGCTGTGACACCAAAAGGGCCCAGAAATGTGCCCAACGTGGCTCTTTGGGCAGCTCACTGGCAGCCACTTCGCGTGCCGCTGGGTTGGTTTCTTCTCACAGCAGTGATGAGCTGTGGTGCTTTTTCTCCCCTCCAGTTTTGGAAAGGCGCTACCCAAAGGAGGTCCAGGACCTTTACGAAACAATGCGACGATTTGCACGAATTCTCGGACCGGTAGAGCATGATAAGTTCATTGAAAGCCACGCATGTAAGTATTCTGAGGGTTTTAGCATAAATGTTCTTCAATGGGCATACTGAGGGGTTGCATCATCTACAAGCTGCCCTAAATACATAGTGCTCCTGGAGGGCAGGACGTTGCTTTTCCTCCTCCTGCCCCATGTAACCACCTCAGAAAAACAAACGCGTTTGTGGTTTGATACATTAAATGAGCAGCAAGTGGGTTTTTTCCACTAAACTGTGTCCAAGTTCTTTGTTTGATTTCTCAGTTGACCGAATATTCTGGTCATGAGTTACAAGCAGTGTTTTCCTATCGAAAGACCACTATTCATTTACTAGGACTCTATATACTGAAGGAACAAACTCCCTAAAATTTATGTCTGTATTGAGAGATCAGGAGCTGGCAGCAAATTGTGAATTCTTTAAAAGATGCATGTTAAACTATTCTGTGTGTACATAATTATAGAGTACAGCTGTCATTATGTCCCTTACCTTAAAGGGAGAGGCATTGTTCCATCACCAGCTCACCTCGAGTCTTTGTGCATAATCATAGCATGCATTTAGTCAAATTCCAGTACGAGTCATTACATCCTGCCTAATTCTGTGACTTAAACTGGGAAAATTGTTGCTCATTAGAAGGAACAAAGCATTTAAACAGTTGCAACTGTATTTTCAGGACACCCTGTGTGAAATACCAAACATATGACCCTGCAGAATCACGAGTCCCACATGCGAGTGCTCGTCCTGGAACCTGGTTTTGTTGTCCTCAGGTTCACCTGACAGCCGAGTACCCGCATTACACACATTTCCTGAGCAGAATGAGCAGCCGAACTCGAGACGAGCAAACTTGCTCAATGCAAAACCCAGCGATGGCTGGAAGCCAGCTGATAAAACCCACAGGCAGTAAATATAGCTGAGCTACAGAAACACGGGCATTTCATCTTACTGACTGCAGAAAAAGAGTTGTCTGCGAGGAAAAATTTGGGAGGGTCCAGCTATGAAAATCATAGTTCAAAGACAATATTAGATGCTAGAAGGAGCCTGGGTGGAGTAGTTTTTCAAACCTATTGAAATGCCTTCCAGAAATCCTACATTGTTGTTATTTGCCTTGTCCGGGGTATGGCAAAGGAACTGTCAAAGCATGAAGACACAATAACTTTTCTCAGTACATAAATGCTATAAAATAGCTCAAATCTGTGATCAAGGAGCATTATGACACAGTGAGTCTGAGATTGGATGCAAACTTGTGCAAAGGTGAACCCTGCCTGTGGTTCTTCGTAGCTGAACTGCATAGACACATAGGAAACGGCAGCGTTCCTAGTACAGCAGTTCCCTGCCACCCCACTGACCCACAATTCTCTCTTGGATTTCCCTTGTGCTGGCTGTTGGGGCAAAACAGTGGAATTCGAGCTGCGAAGGGAAATAAAGCGCCTGCAGGAATACAGAGCAGCGGGAATCACCAATTTCTGTAGTAAGTACCTGATGCATTATTCAACCCATCCCCATTCATCAAGGTGTGGAAGGAGGATTTTACAACATTTGGGATATGTCGAATAAGAAGACACTTATTTTTGAAAAGCATTTGCCAAGCTCTTTAACTGAACAAGACTTTGGCAGCAACGCTTCAGTCCAGCTGTGCTTTTTTACAGCTAGTTTGAGCCATCGGCTTGGAGAACGCGCTGTCTAGCTGAGCTCTGCTTTAGTCGCCACTTTGGAAAAGATTAAAATATATATATATATATATATATATATATATATATATGTCACGGCACAGTGTTCTCCAGTGCTTTATCTCTGGCCACTTTCACTTGCTATCAACAAGTGTGGTATCTGGAGAGAGGCCGAAGAGCTGTACATAAATGAAATGGCCTGTTTCATCCTGGAGCTGGATCATGAGAGCCTTTTTTGTTTGGTTTTGGCCTGAAATTAATAGGGGGAGGAGTGCGGGGTGGAATGGGGTGGAATCTAATACCTTCCCATGCCAAGTAGTTGTCAAGAAGGAGAATAGCAGAGTCTGGTCCAAAGCTAGAGGCCAGTTTCTCGCTTCCTAAGGCAGCAAAGCGCCAGTCTGAGCATCCCAAGCCGCTGAGAACGTGCTCTCTGTGTGCCGCAGGTGCCAGGACGTACGACCACCTGAAGAAGACGCGGGCCGAGGAGCGGCTGAAGCGCACCATGCTCTCCGAAGTGCTGCAGTACATCCAGGACAGCAGCGCCTGCCAGCAGTGGCTCAGCCGACAAGCCGACATGTACGGTGACGGCGAGACTGTTCTACACACCCCGCTGTAGTCAGCCGCCTCAAAACACCCTTTTCCGTGCGGTAACAACAAACGCGTTCCCAATCTAGTACAGTAGGAACGGGCTGCAAAATTCACTGTGGAAAACATCAATAGTGCTTGTTGAAGTGCAGACAGGTGACTAGTAAGGGCTCCAAACCTCAGTTCTCTCTATTTTATATTTTAGGAACTTCTGTAAATAAAGTCATGGAGGGAAATGAGATCTTCATGGATATTAATGAGGGCGCAGATGACACTCGAAACATTTCAGATGATTTTAGATGTAGCAGCATATTAACGTGTAGTCACCCTGCACAAGCACTTTGCAGCGGTGCAGAGGAAGGGTGTCCAAGTTGAATTGTATAATTATTGGAAGTTGGGGAAAAAGCGGTTTAATGACAAATTTATGCTGTTATTCTTGAAAAAAAAGGCAATTTGAAAATTTCCTTTCTTTTCAGTGACTCCGGCCTGAGTCCCACGGTCCCGGTTCCGTCAAATTCAGGTAACTATCAGATGATGGTCTGTGGCCAGTGGAGGAGAAGAGCCCAGGAGAGCGTGAACTGTTTTGCCTGTGGAACCCAGACAGCATGCGGTGTTTACAACCAGTACCCCGTGTTGAACAAAACCCAAACAAAATACCATGTAGTTGCTAATTAAGCAAACATCCTGCATACCGAATAAGGCAAGGATACTGTGGAAAAACCGCCACGTGTCTCTATAATTAAAGGCTGCGTCATACTGAATATACAAGAGGGTAAATTAACGTTGCTTAACTTTAGTTCTTGATTTTGAGGCAGGAGCAGGACAGGGCAGGGGCTGGAGCAGCAGCCAGCACAGAACTTGGGAAAGTGGAGCTGCAGATTTCCCAAGATTTCACCACTTTGCCAAATTTGGGCAGTCAGTCCTGGGATACAGACCCATCTCTAACAGTGCTAAAGGTGCAGCCCGCAGCGCAGGGCTGATAGACTATGGAAATGTGAATAAATAAGCTTAGCTTTGTTCTGGGCTCTTGAAGATCTTAATACTATAAGGAGGAAAAGACAAAGCAAACCAACAAGTAGATGGCTCTTGTGCAAGTTGAAGCTGCACCAGCTGAAGTTCAGCAAAGTTATAAACAACAGTGAGAGAACTATCAGACTACCTTGCAATAGATATTTCTTTCCATATTGTTTATCACAGACAACAATAAATCCACAAACTACATTTGCTTTACCATATCTGCATCATATGTAAAGGCATTTAAAGCAAACGCTGCTTCATGGAGTTGTCAGTAATGCCAGAGAACTCCCTGCTAATCACACCAACAAGTCATCTCGGTGTCCTGCGTGCCCCGCACACTGCGCACACCCGGGCACTGCGAGACTCGGCTTAGTCAGGATGTAGAGCTTAACCACCCCCGTTTGACAGAAAGCTCCTGTCTTTCGGTTCCTCCTAAAAGCCCGTGAGCTGGCGCTAACAGCATCAGAGCCCTCACACGAGTACTCACAGCACTTAACTATGCCGGTTGCAAAATCAGACCTTTTATCAAACCAGAGCGGTTTTTGTGTTAAGTCCTAAATTGCCCCGTCTATAAACACTTGGATCATACTGGGTTAATATCATGGGGATTTAATTGCCTCTTCGCTAAAACACCTAAGGAACAGTCACCAAACCGCTCAGGGTTCTGAACTGTTCTCCTCTCTTGCCCGCAGGCCGACGGAGCGCCCCGCCGCTCAACCTCACCGGCCTGCCGGGGACGGAGAAACTCAACGAGAAGGAGAAGGAGGTGAGGAAAAGAAGAGCTCAGCTCTGTAAAACGTTCTCTGCACAGCGCAGGGACGCTCGCACACGCGTCTCAGGTGCCGTGAATGTCACCTCAGCTCTATGCCCCGACTACTCTTTCCTGCTCACAAAAATCATTCAGGTTTTCTAGTTGGCTTCTTAATTCCAGTTACATACAATGTAGCTGCAGCAAATTAGCTTATTTAGTAAAGGTGAAGCGCACCAAGGTGCTGTTACAACATGCAGACTATGACACCCGCTCTTCCTCCACTGTGAGACCGGGGTGAGCAGGAGGGTTATATTTTCTGGGTTATATTTTCTTAACGAACATTGATTTTAAAACCAGCAGAGGATTTCATCAAGGGCTTCACTGGACAGGTCACTGAACCTGAATACCAGAGCTCTGTCTTTATTATAGACGTCTCCCAGCCAAACCTCAACCACCAGTCGTGGTTGTTTTCACTCTGGCACTGATGTGAACCATGGAGGGGAGAGCGGTGCATTGCTCATGTATTTTCCACGCTTCTGCTTTGCAGTGCATACACCTGCCCTGTATTTATGGCTCAGTTGCTTTGGCAGCCCAGTCTCCTAATTCAGTGAGAGGCAACACTGGAAAACTATTGAAATAAAAGGGCTTTTTAAAATAGAAGACATAATCTGTCCTTAGATTGTCCACAAGGCAGATTTCAGTGCATGCGAAACACGGATGTACTTCACACACTTCCCTGTGTGAGGAAGCTCTTTCCCCTTCACTGGAGACGGCAGCACTGAAAATCAGATCCCAGATCCACCGCGGGACACGGCGTTTCTGGCTCCATGCAGCATATCAATAATTGGGACTAGGACATTAGTCTATATGGGGAATCTGATTTCCTCATCAGCTGAGACGTAGAGTCTGGGTCCCTGTGAATTCTGCAATACCCTATCAACGAGGAACAATCATTAAGCATTTCCTTATTAACAAGGAGACAGGCAGGATCTCGCGGGGAGCGACACTGGCAGCTGGGCCTGGGGCCGAGTGAGCGCTGGGCCGGCAGCAGAGCGCGGGGCTCCGGAACCCGTTCCTCGTACCCACCCCCAAACACGTCACCCTCCCCGCGCCGCCTCCCCAGCCTTCCGGAGCGGCCGGCCGTGTGTGCATGGCTGCTTTTGGAGAAAGGTATTAAAGACTTAGTCTGCAGGGGATTAATAGACAGATGCCCTCCCTGGCTCTCGTCCAGCATGCTGAATTGCTGGTTGCAAGTCTGTTTGGCATATGTACTTCCCTCGGTTTGTAAAGAACAACGCCCACACAGGACACACTCATAGCTACGCTCCGCTGAGCCCAGAGCTTGCTTTCATCCTCCTAGGTTATTTTTTACTCAGGAATGTTTTTGAATGCAGCAGCCAGCAAACTCCTCCCCTCCCTACCTGTGGATCCAAACAGCTCACAATGCAATTACTGTAGGCCTCCTCCGTACAAAAATAATACATTTTAAATGTTTGCAGAAAAATACTCGCAATGTCACTCCCCTAGCGGGGCTCACGCAATGTAAGAGCGCGGCGAGTGTTGGTGTTTATTAACTTCACCTTTTGTCTTGCAGCTCTGTCAGATGGTGAGGCTGGTCCCTGGAGCCTATTTAGAATACAAAGCTGCTTTGGTGAACGAGTGTAACAAACAAGGAGGCCTGAGACTGGCGCAGGCGAGAGCGCTCATCAAGATCGACGTGAACAAAACCAGGAAAATCTACGACTTCCTTATCAGAGAAGGGTACATCACGAAAGCCTGAGGACACCCCAGCGCTGGGGCTGGAGCCGGCAGACGTGGAGAAGCTTTGAAGTCACTTTGATAGCGCTGAAAGATTTTAGCAGCATTGAATGAAGGACGTTTCCTTTTGTTTAAAATCTTTTGGGGCTTTTTTTTCTGTAAAAACAAGTAGGGAGCTTTGTTAAATGGTATGAATACTAACATTTCTTTGTCTGATTTCCTTTTGACTCTGCTGTTTAACGCCGCTGTTGTCAGAACTGCACTGCCGTGTAGCGCTGGAGAGAATCATGTGCCACATAAGCTAATCTTAAATGTTAACCGGCATTCATTTCTAACACCTCTGGTAGCTAAAAAGAGAATCATGGTACTTTCATTCTGCCAGTGACACAGAATAAGGACAGAAGAGCCGCACATAATGAGAGTCACACTTTGTGTGAGTACAGGGATATAGAAATGCCGTCCCCTCCCTGTTCGCACTCCATCCTCAGTGTCAGCTTTCAGAGGAACGCACATGCCCGAGGGTATAAAAATAGAGCTTGCAGTGGTCCAGTCTTTTTAACTTAATTGTGATAAAGGATGGGAAAGGACATGGCAGGGAAGCTGCTCAACAGTTGTTACTTTTATGTGATATTAGCACATATCCCAGCAGGAGAGCGCTGTGCAGACCAACAAGCTTCATCTGCTCCTACTTGATTTGGGATTGTCAAGTTCCATATAATCCCTCAGTGTAAGGCTTCGTTGCTGTGGCTCATTGGAAAGGGTGAATGTTCCAACCAGAGCAGCCTTTTGGAACATGAATAAGATGCTCGGTACCCCAACGTTCTCCTACCAGCGTGGAGCACCTCGGGCTTGTTCCCTCAGTTTCCCATCAGCACCGACATACCCTGCTGACCAACACAGCAGTGATAAAGTGTGACAAGTTACTACACACACCCCCCGCATCGATTGATCCATCATATGATTTCAGTACAAAACATTTGTATTTGAAAATTCAACTGGAGGAAGAAGACGGTTCTTTTCAGGTGCAGCTTCACGTGCTTCACTAGACAGTAAAGTCAAACAGTTTCCATTGCTAAGGTACGATACTGAAATAACATCCTATGAGTGATCCAACAGCCAAAGCTGGTGGGATGTTGGCTGCTTTCACGTTTGGGATCTCATGGAAAAGCCTGAGCTACAACGGTACTGATACCCAGTTTAAAAAAAGCCCCAAACCTAAGCCCCTTTTCTTCCCCCGAAGTGTAAATATTGTGTGTACCTGAGGTGCCATTGAATGTGAAGTGTTTTGGTTTGTAATAAAGTCAAAATTACTTGAAACAACCTTATATTCACATTCCTGGACTCTGAGTGAGACTGTAAAGGTCACAGACCTGCCTGTATCTGTACCCATCCGTTTCTCACCCTGAGATAAATGCACGACAACAGCTATATGGATGTAACCACTAAATTACCTAGAAAATGTTATTATTTAAAGAAAAGCAGCAGTAGTAAGCTACACATTGAAGATTAAAGTCTGTAGAAACCGAGACTGTATAGAAGGGGAATGCCAAGGGAAGAGACAGAGGAAGCTGTAAATCCTTGGGAATGTCTTTTAACATTAAACAAACAGCCAAACTACCTTTTGCTCGATCTCCTCTGCTGTGACTTGTACAAAAAAGCAGCAGAAAAGGCCGATACACCGGTACCCGCTGTGACCATCCCCCTGCAAACCCTGGTGATGTTCCTTCGCTCCAAAGGGACCCAGACAGCACAGTGAGCGTGACCTGGTTGAACCACACACACAACTACCCAAACCCGAGCCCTGCGCTTCGGGCAGCACCAAAGAACGCGGCCATCCCGAAAACATCGGCGAGAAATGATCTCTGGAAAGGCGAGAACACGATCCAAGAGAGGAACCAGAAAAGAGACTTTTCCGAGGTAAGTAAGTGGGGCTGGGTTATTTCACTCTAATAGCATCAATGTACAAAACCCACAGGTTTTCCCCTTTCACGGGGCATCTCCCCAGCCGGGGAGGTAAGAGCCTCCAGCGCCTCTGCCAGCCTGGTCACCTTCAGTTCCCGGCTACAACACAACGGGCTGTTGTGCTGCGCAAAGCACCAAGAAAAGCCACATCAGAAACGGGCTGTTGGGTTCAAAAGCTCCAGCTGCGCCAGTGCCAGGTTTGGGCTGAGGGGGCAGTGGGGTGGCACCTGGGGGCTCTTCACCCAAGAGCTTTCAAACTGCTTCCAATAAAATAACCCCCCAGGAACAGACAAGCAAAGCCCAGCGAGCGGTGCCGGCGCAGCCCGCGCTCAGCTGTTTAAATGGCCGGATTTCTGCAGGAGGTTCCTCCACGGCACGAGGGCTCCAGCCACCACCAGATCCCTGTCCCTTCAATGACAATCGCCAACAGCTCTTCCTCCCCTCCGCGCTCTCTCGAGCGCCATTAAAGCAAAGAGAAGCCAGCGCTCCCTCTCCCCATCACTTCTGTCCCCTCCTGCCAGCGGGTGCAGCTGCACAGCCCCTCTCAACCATTTCCCAACGCTCTGAGAAGGTGTTTTTGCAGAGAAAAGCCACCCTGAGCTCCCGGCTGCCTCTGCCTTGCCGGTCCCTCCTCCTTTAAATCCCGGCTCTTCTCCGACTCCTCACAAAATGTCTCCGTGCTGCCTGCCAGACCCGCTCCAGCCTCCCAGGAGCGAGCTGTCGCCTCCATGTCGTTTGGAGAGGCATTGAAAGGGGGGAATCTATCTTTATCCACGCTGGGAAGCGCCATGCGCGGCTCCGGCACCGTGCGAGTAATTAACAATAATGAAAAGTTGGGGTTGCCATGGATATGCTGTTCTATTTACAATGTGCATCTCTCCCCATCACCCAGACCCGCGCAGCAGCCGAGGGAAATCAGAACCCCATTCAGTGCCTTGGCGCGGGGGGTTATTTTTAACCGGGATGCTGTGACAGCCGGGGGGATGGCAGGGGCAGGACAGCGGCTGCTCCCACCACGGGTTGAACCCTCCATCTGCTGGGTGCTGGGGCCGATGGACCCAGCGTGCTGGGTTCTGTTGGTGCCTCACCAGACACGAGCTCTCCGGACAGCTGCTGCCAGTGGAAAAGAAACCCCATACAATTGCTTTTCAGATACCTCAAACCAACCACTTGTGACCCTGCTGTAAGAAAAGCTTGTGTGGGTCCTGCGTGCACAGCGCTGCAGAGCGCCAGCCCTCGTTAGTGCACTGTGGGCTCCCAGCTAAGGGTTGCAGTTGGCTTAATTAGAGACTCAGGTGAACATGAAAGATTAAATATGGAACAAGGCTGGGGACGGGCGGGAAGACGGCCAGTTTGGGTTAACGTGCCGATACGGGTATCTGCAGAATTAATTACGCCAGGACTGGGGCGATGCGGGGAGGCTGTTGCTGCTCCATCCCAGCACAGCCTTAGTCACCGCTAAGAGCCGCATGAGGCATGCACGCTATGAATCCGCTTCGGGGCTGTGTTATTCGCCTGTCATTAAAAGCATCAGTGCCGGGGCTTTTTTTGGGTCTTACAGCTGCCGTCACACCAGCAGCAAACGCTGGTGGTGACTCAGCCGGGGAGGTGGGGGCTGCTGGAGCGGCTCCCGGGGGCTCGCGCCGCCCCCGGCACAGCACCGGCCTCCCCCGCTCCCCGCGCGGAGTGGATCACGCCGATAACCGAGGCACCAGAAGCCCTAGTTTTAGCTCCTACTCAAATTCCCATCAGGTGGGGCCGGTGAAACCTAAACCACCTCCTTTGGGAGAGAACACGGTGCTGGAATGGCAGCTTTTGAGCTGTGGTTAAAGCCACACCGGGGCTGCCCTCCTGGAGAAGGGAAAAATCCAAACCACGCAGCGATGCCCCATAGCGATCGCTTCTGCTCCTCCAACAAACTGGTTCAGTGACCTTCTGGGAGGAACCAGTGCAGAAAGCACCCATGTTTCCATCCCACTCCCTTCGACTGGAGCCCATGGAGGGTGCCGGGGAGCGACACACGAGTCCTCGCAGCCCCTGTTCCACAGGGGAACCAGGAGCCCGACCACACACCCCAACCATGCAGCACGGGGTCAGGACACGTGGGAACGCGAGGAAGAGCGTGGAAAACCGAGACATGGAGTCAAGCACAAGCTGGGAGCACACGGGGTGCCCAGCATTTTGGGCATCCATGGTGCGGGGGCTGTTAGACCCTATAGAGCCCACAGTCACCTACAGCCCATCAGGTGGGAAAGCAGAGGGAAAACTGGCCGTGGAGGACGGTGCTGTCCCCAGGCAGCCGGTGGGGCGGGTGGCAGCACAGGGAGGCCGGGGGACCGCCCGGAGGTGACTAAGCCCCTGGCACGGTGGCTTCTACAGCCCAATGGGGCCGGGTGAGACACACCTGCGCTACCGAAACACTTCCCGCTTCACCCGCCGGCCCCGTGAATCAGAACACCCCGTGGATCTGGTAATGGTCACACACCCTCGCACCCCGGCCATGTCCCGGGAGCCCCCAAGCCAAAACTTCCCCCTGCCTGGCTGGGATATGCTACCCCCTCCGCTCCTTGTGTCGCCAGAAAGCAAACGAACAGCCTGCAGTGTTGTGACATCCCCCTGTGTCCCCAGAGAGGCCTCCAGTGACCCACATTTGGCCACTTAAATTGCACGCGGCGACCTCAAGCTCAGGTTTTGTTTTCCCTCATTAACAAGCCATAGCCCGAGCGCCTGCTCGGGGATCTCTGCTCCGCGCTGTCACCTCGCGTTGACCGAGAGGCGGCCGATGGCTCCGCGGCTGGATTTATCCCCAGGAGATCACTCGCTGCCTCCCCGGGTCCCCGCTGCCGTCAGGGAGGCGGCAGCACCCCAAACCCGAAACACAGCTCTCCCCAGTGCCTCGAAGGTGCCGCTTGGCTGGGACACAAGTGCTGCCAGGACAGTCGGTGCCCGTTGCTCTGTGGTTTGCACACCCTGGGATGCAGTTGTTGCTACCGAAAACCAGGAGGCCCCACATCCCCGGGCTGTTTGCATCACGCAGGGACCTTTTTTTGCATCACGCCTGTGCAGGCGGCCGAAGGTGGGGAAGAGTAAACTCTGTCGTAGCCATGGAAACTGGAGAGGATGGATGGCGGCGGATCCCTGCACACGGTGCCACGGGCGGAACGCAGCATCTGCTCCCCACTCAGCCGACCTGCTTGACCCCGGCTGCTGATCACATCCCAATCACAGAGGGTGACAGGAAAACACCCCAGTGATTAAGCTAATAGCCCTAATGACCAGCTAATGGACTGCGGGCCAGACGCACCCTTCAGGAACGTGCCCGGGACTGCACCCTGCCACCCTCACCCCAGCGCGGATCTGCCAGGCTGGGCTGTGCTGAGGTGGCTTTGAGCCCCTCCATTGCCCCCAAAGGCACCGTGGGGTGTCATTGAGAGGGTCTGGTCCTGCTTGGAGCATCTTTTCCCCAACACAGTCTTCATATCTCTTCCAAGATATGCACGGGATCCTACGGGAAGGGGGAACCTGCCCACAACACAATGTCAGCTTTACAGGAGAGCTGCTCCTGCTACCCCCATAACCCAGGCAGCACCTGCCGGGAGCAGGGCCGGGGGCAGGGGGTCCCACGGCGGCACTGCTGGCCGTGCTGAGCAGCACCCGAAAAGCACTTGCTGCCCCACACCTCCCCTGCACTCAGAGCAAACCCTCCCCGCACATCCATTGTGGCCCAAATGGCTCTTTGCAGGGGGGGACAGAAGGACACCAGCCTTTCCGCAGCACCCAGCCTGCCCGCTGAGTGCCCCAAGCAAACCCTTTGGCGGGGCTGAGTGCGGGGAGGAGCTGACATTTCCTTTTAGCTCTGGTACCCGCTGCATTTGCCACGTCCTTGGGTCAAAGGCCTCCCAAGTTTCCCTCTTTGCATCCTCTAACCCACGCTAAAAACACATAAAGCTCACGGCGGGGTGAAGGTTAAAAGCACAAGTCGCACCAGCATTAAAAACATCCGTGCGCAGTTGTGTGAGTGTTTCGGAACCACCTGTGACGGGCAGCTAGGGCTGTGCAAGAGCCTGTTTCTCATTTAATGACAGTCAAATGGGGGGAAATGAGGGGTTTGGATGCTAATGGGGAGAGCTCCACAGGCTGGGGAGGCTGCCACCCCAAAACCCAGCCTCATCGCTCCCTGTGCTGCCCGTGGCAAGGGCTCCAATCGCCGGCTGCAGCACAGCCCCCGGACCCCGGCTCCCGAGGAGACCCCCAGGGCTGAGCCCACCTCTGGCAGCCCTGAGCTGGCCCAGGGGCTCGTCTCTGCCCCTGACACTGTGCAGCTCCAAGAAAAGCAGCAGGCGAAGAGCAGAGCTGATGCAACACAGAGGCAGAGCAAACCTTGAGCTTGCAGAGCCGAAATCCTCACATTTTCAGTTTTTGGCCTTTTGAGGTTTTCTTAATTTGTCTATTTTTGTTCCTCTCCCACCTCCGCGCTGAGTGTGACGAGAGCCTTCGCTGGAGAGGCCGGGTTTTAAGGAAGAGCACTGGCTGTTATAAAGCAGCGAGGATCTTGGAAAAACAGCCTCTGGAGCAATAAACAGCTCTGGTGCCGAGGGCTGTGAGGGACGGCTCCATCTGGGCTGCTGAGTCATGAAACCTGCCCAAGGGAGACACAAGCCAGAGGGCTCGGGGCAGGGGAAGCTTCCTATTAGGGATTTTTGCTATTTCGGTCCGAATGTGTGACGGCAAAACCAGAAACCGAACAAAAGTGGGGTGGAAACGCTTCGCTCCAGCAGCTGGGGGTTAAAGTGGAGGCTGCCCCCTCCTCCTCCTCCTCGCCCCACTGCACCCGGGTCCAGCCCCGCCATGGTGGGGGCGGTGGGAGCAGACCCGGACGCCTCAGCCCCATGATTTCCAGCCAAAGCCAAACTTGGGAATGGCCCAAGTCCACCAAACCCGGGCTCAGCTCCCTGTCCTCGGGCTGTCGCCCCCAACAGGGACCCCACTACATCCCCACGTGTTGTCATGTCTCCATAGGGACCCTGTGATGCCCCTGCATGGACTCTAACACATCCTCATTCCCACAGGGACCCCACCATATACCCCCAGGGACCCTCACTTGTCCCCAGCCCTAAGGGACCATCTCATGTCCCCATATACTCTGGTAGAGCCCCCATGGGGACACAGCACATCCTACCCCTAACAGGGACCCCACCATGTCCCTTCACAGACCTGGCCATGTCCCCACAGGGACCCTGCCACATCCCCACACGGACCCTCTCGTGTCCCCATAGGGGTCCTGCCACGTCCCTTCATTGACTCGGGCACATCCCCATCCCCACGGGGCTCCCGTCTTGTCCCCACAGAGACCCTCACTTGTCCCCAGCCCCACAGGGACTTGACCCCACACACTGTCACATCCCCACGGGGACCCCGCCAGGTCCCCCGGGGCCCGGGCCGGGGGCAGCCCTGTCACCGCCCCGGGGACACGGGACACCGACCCCGGGGGCAGCGGCGCCTTTAAGGCTGGGCCGGGCGCCAGCAGCCTCCGCCCGGGGGCCGAGCCCGCCGTAGCCTGGTAACCGCCGCTCGGCGGGCGGAGCGCGGCCCCGGCAGCGCCGCGGTCAGGTGGCAGCCCCGGAGACCGAGCCCGGCTGCCGCCCGATAAAAGTCCTGCCCCGCCGCCGCCGCGAGGGAGCGCGGAGCCGCCGCGGAGCCATGGTAAGAGCGACCCGGGCGGGCCGGGGGCAGCGGGGCCGGGGCCTGCGGCGGGAGGGGCCGGCGGGCGCGGAGGGGGCGAGCGGCCGCGCGGGGCTCGGGCCGCCGGGGCTGCTCCGGGGCTGCGCGGCCGCCGTAACGCCGCCTGTGCGTTATTTACAGCTCGCTCCGCTAAAGGGGCCTTAAAGTGCCGTCCCCGGGAGGCCGGGCAGCCCCGGCCGGGCGAGCACCGGCCTCCCCCGCTGCCCCGGCCGCCCAGCGTGGCCTCGGGGCTGCTCGGGGGGACGGGGCTGCGCTGCTGCCCCAGCCCCGGGGTACCGGGAGGTGCCCCCCGGAGCGGGTGCTCGGGCTGTGCGGGGAGCCCCCGGTGCTGCGGGGCTGGGTGCAGCCGCGGCCCGGGCATCGCCAGGGCAGTCCCGGGACAGCCCCGGGTGTGTGGCTGCGGTGGGACGGTGCGAACCGCCACCCTGGACCTGCCAGACGGTGCCCGAAAGAACAGGGCAAGGCAAAAAACCTGGTCACGGGCGGCTAAACCCTGCGTGGGGAGAGGGAGTCGCTTCGGATCTGCACAAGAACGGCCAAGCGCAGAGGTCGGGTGTTTCCTCGACGTGGAAACAAGGCTCAGCCCGCGCCGGAGCGGAGCAGCCATCCCTGCTCAGCCATCCCTGCTCAGCCCATGGAGCCGCTGCCCTGGGCACCCCGGCTCGGGGCACCCGGTGCCCGCGCCCCCGGTGCGCGCCTGCGGCCGCTCCAGCCCCGGCTGCGTGCACAGCCCTTGACTCAGCTCCGGAGTAGCCGCTTTGAGCAACACTAGTAATCAATGAGTGGCATTTGGCTGTAGGGAGATTGGGAAGGATTATAACCTGTTCGACTGGGCAGCAAATGAGTCCTTTATTCTGCAGCTCTGAGTATTGACAGATGTCCTAATATCATGTTGCGAGTTCAGTTTATCCCTAATGCCAGTGGCACAGGAATGGTGAAGGGATTAGCACTGACAAAACACTGTTTTCCCTTGCGATACACCGGATCAGCTGTCCCTGCCCTGGCAGGGAGCAGGTTCCTCCCCCGGGCCCCTCCATCCACCTTGGGGCAGGCTCTGGAGCGCTCGGTTCCCGGGCCATGAAAAACAAGAGTCCCCAGTTGTGAGCGCGTGTGCCGTCCCCACCAGCAGAGATCCGCCGCTGTGACTTGGCCAGCGCGACCCTGGTGAACACCAGTAATGCTGCAGGTTTTAATCAGTTTACACCTAGAAGGTGTGAATGTGCAGCTCTACCTGTCCTTTCTGCCCCAAGGGCTCACCTGGGTCCAGCACAGGGACACACAGGTCCCATCCCTCCTCCAGAAACAGGCGAAATCCCAGGGATTTCATCCAAGCCCTCGCAGGCTCTGCTCTGGGCTCTGGCATCGCTTCCTTGCTGGTTAAGGGCAATATTGAAATGTGCCTGGCTTAATTCAATACCTGATCCCAGCTGGAATCTCTGAGCTGGAAAGGCAGAGAGCTCACACTGCTCTAGTGCTCAGAGACAGAGAGAGTGGGGGGGAGACAGATTATGGGAGAGGAAAGAACTGCAGAAGCCAGCACAAGACAGACTCACAGGGATCTCTGTTTTGAGGGTCGGTCCCAGGGACTCGGCCACGTGGCACAGCTGGGTGTCCAGGCAGAAGTGGGGACGGAGGAGAGGGGAGAAGACACCGGGCACAGCAGAGGGACCAGGGGCAGCTTTGCTCCTGCTGGCCCCAGAAATGCCCTGTACACAAGTGGTTCACCAGTAGTGGAGAAGCCTTCCAGGCTTCCTGCCACTGCTGCGGGACCTGCGTCCAGGGGCCACCTGCCAGGGTGGATTTCAGGCTGGACGTGAAGAATAAACTGTTGGCCCTGAGGGTGGTGAGAGCCTGGCCCAGGTTCCCAGAGAGGTGCTGGATGAACCATCCCTGGAGACACCCCAGGCCAGGCTGGATGGGGCTCTGAGCACCCTGAGCTGGTGAAGATGTCCCTGTCATGGCAGGGGGGCACTGGGGGAGCTGGGAAGGTCCCTCCAACCCAAACCATCCTGTGATTCCTTCAGAGGTGGGGGTAATACCCTAAACTGGGTATGGGAGCTTCTCCCAGCCCCTTTTCTCTCCAGGTACACAACCCTAGCCACACACACACGGATTTATCACCTCAAGAAAGATACACTGAGCAACCATAATGCAAACAGAAACACAAGCACCTAGCAGATAGGGCTCTGGCTTTTGGAAATAGCTGAGAAATCTCTGCACAGCAGCCCCAGCTGCCTAGAAATAAAGCCTTAAGCTAGAAGGTGCTTCTTTGTGCATCGCAGGGCAGGGGACGGCGGCCCCAGCGGTTGTGCCTGCAGAGCCCTCCCTGGTGCCAGCGCTGCAGCTCGTGGGCTGGTCTTGCACAGCTACTCCCCCTCTTAAAAGATCAGGCAGGTTTTAGTTTCCCAGCAGAAGGGCTCAACAGGTGCTGCCGTGCTCACTCCAGCGCTGTGCCTCACCAGAGGCTGGGGCGCCTTGGCTGCTGAGGCTTAAATTTCCCCTTTGCCAACATCCCACAGCGCAGAGGGTGGCAGGGGAGGCTGAGCAGCAGCTCACAAGGGCAGGAGCCCTGGTTCACAAAGGAGATTTGAATTTGCCTGGTGTCCCTTCTGCTGAGCAAAAGACAATTCCCTCCAGCCTTGAGCAGGCAGAGCCACACACCGAGGGGCACCGGCTGCCCTGCGCTGCTCACAGGGGAGGCGCTTGCTGCTGCGTGTAAACTTGATTTCCAACTAATTGATTACGATTGGCCTCCCTTCCCGTTACCCTAAGCAACCCCATCGATGTACTCAGAAGGTGACCTCATTCCTTGCAGCTGCTGCGGGCGAGCGCAGCCGACCAGCCCGTTCCCATCTCCCTTCAGCTCTTGCTTCCTGCTCTCACTGCCCAGAGCTGGAGCTCGGAGAGCGCGGCAGCCCCGGTGTCGCGGGGGCTCCTCCAGCAGGCTGCGGCACAGGCAGCTTCACCGGCCCCGAGAGCCCCGGGCAGCGGGGCTGCGCTCAGAGCCTGCACCCGTGGGCAGCACCCAGAGCCTGCACCCGTGGGCAGCACCCAGAGCCTGCACCCGTGGGCAGCACCCAGAGCCTGCACCCGTGGGCAGCACCCCTGGAAACTCTGGGTGAGCACCAGCGTGGAAGCACCAGGCAGTTCCCAGGGCACGTTGCAGTGAATTTGCAGCTGCCTTTGATTTTACGGGTGTCAAGTTGGGCTGACAGGGACGGGGCAGAGCACAGAGCTGCTGCCCTGCCACAGAACAACAGGCGCAACCTTGGGCAGCGAGCAGGGTCACACGTGAGCAAACACACCAGGTCCCTGTGTTTTGTTCAACTAATAAGGAAGAGATTGTGTCTCTCCTGTGAGCTGTGACTGCGCAGGGCACAGCCCCAGCAAAAACAAGGCTCCATGTCGCAGCAGCCGGAGCCGCAGCCTGCCCGCTCTGCTCCATCCACACCCCCAGGTCACACACGCACTTGGACACGAGCAGAGGAGCTTTTCTAAACTCCACCTGCAATCCAGATGCCGTCAGCTGGCACCAAAATAAGCTGTAACGCTTCAGAACAGACAGTATCTCTACGTGGGGTCCAAACCCAGCCCTCTGTGTTCCGCTGAGTACAGAACTGACCCTGCACACAACTGTAGGGTCCCATCCCTGCCTCCTCAAGGCTTAATTATGGGCTTTAAAAGAGTGCTTCATGGACCCATCCAGTGTTCTTAAGTAAGGTGTGGATGGCCACACTGCTGGCTGGTTCTGTGCCCCACAGATGAGCCCTGTGCCCCCACTGCTCTCCAAGCGCCTGCCACGCAGAGCACGGCATTAGAGCCGGCCGGCGGCTCCAGAATAACAGACACTGCTTCCAAAAGAAAGATGGTTTGTTTTCCTTGCATAAAATGCTCTCGCTGGCTGCTGAGGGAAGCTTGTCCCCAGAGCGGAGCGGCTGCATCATGTAGGGGTTTATAAATACCATGGAGCTCTGGGTGGCACCCGTGTTGCCCCGTCCCGCGGCCGGGAGCCCTCCCGTGCCAGAGGCTCCTGGCAGGATGCGCTGCCAGGCGGAGCAGCGGCAGCTCTGCCGTTCCCGCTCGGAGCGGCTGCGTGGCAAGGAGTGTGTAATGTGCCCGTGGGCGGCTCTGCCGAGGACACGGCGGCGGCGTGGGAGGGTCGGAGCTGCCTCCCCCGCTGGCGAGCCCACAGCCAGGGACCCCGGCCAAGGAGCATCCTCAGATCCTTCCAAAACAATCTCACTACCCATTTTTTCTGCCTCTTTGGTGCTGGGAGAAGAGCAGATCAGGGAGGCAGAGTAAGGAGGGGCTGAGGGGCTGGTAGAGCTGCGCTAGACATTTAGGAGCTCATCAGCTGGGCTGATTTACAGCCAACTCGAGGCATGCCCTGACGGTCTGCAAACACTCACAATGCTGCCCGTGCCTTCTGCAACTGCTCATTAACCCCTCGGTGCATTAACCTCGGCAGCCTGGTCACAAACCAAGGCTCGGTGCTGCCTGCGAGAGCGAGGATGCTGCTCCTGGGCTGCAGGAGGCAGATAGGCGAGGCTTACGGAGCCCTGGCCTTACCCAGGCCTGCCTGGAGCACCAGGCGCGCCATCCGCGCCGGCTGTGACGCAGGAGCGTCTGCTGTCACCCTCCAAAGGCAGCGTCACGGCAGGCTGGGACAGGCTAACGAGGGCTCGGCCGCCCTGCAGCCTGGAGAGCTGGCTCAGGTCATGGGAGCAGCTGGAATTCCAGGTGTGCGGAGGAGGCAGCGCCACACCAGGAGCAAAAAAAGACCCTGTACTTCTGGACTAAATGGGTCTGATCTGGGGTCGTCGAACAAGGACAAGCCTGGGACCTTTTGCAGCTGTACCCCGTGAGTTTCTTCTGTAAAGGGGAGTCACACCCGAAACGCACCACGACACCTTTGGGAAGTTAAGCGGTGTGTTCCTGCAAGCACAGGAGACCCGGTTGTGCTGGGTGCTGCACAAGCATCCAGGCAGACAGATTATTATCTGATTTACCATCTGATGCTCCCACCCTGTGCTCGCCGGCGAGGGGAGCGCGGGCTGCGCGCTGCAATCAGCCAGTGGTTGGTCAAGGCACCCCCAGCCCCACAGTCCCCTCCTGCTTCTCCTTCCTTCTCTTCCACTTCAAAACCAAACCACTCGTCCATTCCGTCTCGAGGACGCGCTGCTGGCTCCGCACAAGCCCGTCACAGCTCCGGGAGCACGTCCCGACAGCCAGAGGCAGGAAAGCCGAGACCCCGGCGGAGCCATCAGCGGGAGCCGGGCTGCCCGTGCCCACCGGCCGCTGCCCACCGCCACGGCCCCAGCGCAGCCACAACCTGACCCTCAGAATGGCCACAGTTTGCACTCTCCGCTGAAATTTATTTTAAATGCCGTTCCCCGAGACCATTTCTGAAGCAATTTGCTGTTCAGCCTAGCTAGGAAGAGCCCTGAGCAGACTCGTTCATTCAGCGCCTCTAATATTGACTCTTCTCTTTACTGCAGCATCAGAGAGTGTTTGTCATCTCTAAAATGAATAACTTCTCCTCTCCCGGGAAGGGGGAAAGGGCTTCAGTACTGACATCTCACATACCCAACCCACAAACCTGCTTTGAATCCCAGATGGTGCTCGGGGAATAAACCCTGGGGTTTGGGTGGCTTTGCTGTAGGGGTGGAGGGCCCAGGAGATGCTCTCAGCCCTGCCAGGTACCAGCTCCATCACCACGTTACTGATGGACCATCCAACACCAACTACAAGTCTTGCTCAGGTCCCTCAGCAACAAGTCACAGCCTCTGGGCTCAAGCCAGGGGAGCCCTTAATATAGAAAATCCAAAAAATAACCCCAAATCAGAGGAAAACCACCCAGCAAGCACCAGAATAAGAAACCAGAAGCTCATACTTGCCAAGTCATTATCTAGAGACCAACAAGCAAGGCTCTCCTCCTGTCCTGGAGGTCATAGCATAGCTAACTAACATCTGCCTGTTTGCCTTTGAGCTCTCAGATGTGTTTTCAAGCCTTTCTCAGGAGGCCCAGGAATGTTTTCTTGTGGGAATGTCAGCCTTTGTTAGCAGGACCGCATTCCCAGGAGCGAAAGCAAGAGAAACAGACTCCAGCTATTGCAAGATTTGGAAGAAAAGAGTTGAAAGCATTGCCAGCAGCCGCCGTTCCGAGGGGCTGGACCACCCGATCCGCAAACCACGACAGCAGTGTTGTGTTGCTTTTGAGACCTGCTTGCCTGTAGAGGGGCTGCTCCAACACCAGGAAAGCCAGCCTGGGTGGGACATGAGCCGGTGTCAAACTGCTCAGCGCTGGGAAGGCACAAAGCACCCTCCAAGCGCCCGCTCCCGGCAGCCCCGACCGCACACGAACCGCGCAGCGTCACCCCAAGGCGCAGCACAAACACCCGCCGTGCCCAACACGGGCGGCCAGACTTACCCGAGCAGCACGGCCAGGAGCGGAGGGTCTGCGGGGGCCCGGGGGTCTGCAGGACGGGGTCCCGGTGCAGCGGGGGCTGGAGAAGCTCCCCTCGTCATAAACCTGCACCCAAGGAGGTGGCCAGGAGCTGTATGGAAAGACCTGGAGGCTTTGAAGACCAGAGTCGTCTCCAGGCTGTAATTATCCACTTGCTTTCCCCCACCCCTAATTATGCAGATGAGAGAAATGGGAGAACCCACCAATCTGCCGGGGAGGGAGGAGGCTGTGCTGGTCCCACCCCTGTGTCACCAGGGCTGGGGACCCCCTGCCACCCTGGGGACCCCAGCCCTCCCAGCGGGGCGAGCACACCGCAGCGACTGCTCTCTGTGCCTGGGCAAGGCCAGGGCAGAGCTTACAAAGGGCCTTGCTGTGGGTCAGGGCTGTTACAACCTTAATTAATCAGTTAATTGAGTCAGCTAAGCCAACGAGGACGAGGAAGCGGGAACACCTTGTCAGTGCCATCCCAGCACCAGCCGGGCTGTGCGCAAGGACCACGCTGCACCCAGGGAATGTCACCCCCTCGCAGGGGCCCACAAGCCCGGCTCTCTGAAGGCGGTTTCGGCTGCTGCTGCAGGGACAGCCCCGCTCTGAGCCCGCGTGTCACAGTGTCCTGGGCAGCACCCGCGGCCCCTTCGCAGCGCGACAACCGTGACGAACCAGCCGAGACGGGCTCCAGCGCCCTGGGGACACTGACTCCAGGTTCTGTGACCACCCCGGCCCACCACTGCTCAGAAACTCAAACCAGGAAAAAATGGCAGCAAGACATGGGGTTGTTTTTCACACGAAATGGTGCAAAGTGGCTGTACGGTGCAGCTGTCCCTGTCCTGCCACCGTCCCTCGCAGGTCCCACAGGTGGCACAGCCAGGGCTGGGCTGTGTGCTGGGCTGTGTGCTGGGCTGTGTGCTGGGCTCTGTGCTGGCCTCGCGTGATCTTCAGCTAGTTTTCTCTTTGTTTTGCACACAGCAATGGCTGGGAAGAGGCTTCTCATTTTTTTCCTCTCTCCGCCCCAGCACAATGAAGAGCAGCAGTGTTGGATTACAGCGGGGACACGGCAGGATAAATCGAGTGTGTTAAGAAAGGCAAATGCAGTTTAACGGGAGCGAAGCAGCGGATTTCAGGCGAGCCTTTGTCCAGAGCTGCCGGGCCCGGCGGGAGGGTGGCGGGAAGGCGCAGCTGTCCGGACAGACTCACATCTGCACGGCCGGCGGTGGCTCCCGCTGACGGGCCGGTGGCTCCGCAGCCGGCGTGGGCTCCGCCACCGGGCGCACGAGGCCCCGCAGGTTCCCCGGCTCCCGCCAGCGGCAGCTGCTCGGCCTGGGCTGCGTGGGCAGCACCGCGGCTCCGTCACATGCCTGACACAGCGTCGCAGCCGGTGCCATCCCAGCCAGAACACGGGCAGGGCCAGCGGCACCTGCCGCCCTCAGCAGCTCTCCCCAGGTCTGAGCCAGCACAGCAGCCTTATCTCTTGCCTGTTGAATGAATTCCTCTCCAAAACATTAACGCTTTCCAGACAAGAGCTGCTCTGCTTCGAGCAGAGGCCGTGCTGCCTGGTGCCAGCCGTTTGGAGCCCCAGGGAAGTGCTGTGTAACTGGACACCCACCCGTGTTCCCAGCTGGCCCCAAAACCCGCCCTGTTCCCCCCTGTGCTGACAGCGAGCAGAGGTGGGACAGGCAGGGCCTCCCTCGCTGCTCCCGGAGCAGGAACCTGCTTGTCCATCGGATCGTCCCCCTCATCGGTCTCACCGTCCGTCTCACCCGCCGTGCGATGCCGTCGCGGGGGCCGCTGGGCACAGTTTGCTGCCAGCGTTTGCAGAGCCAGCCCAGCCTGTCGCATGCAAATGTCCAGATAAGTTGCTGCCTGCAAACAGGAACCACTTTATGGAAAGCAGCAGAGCCCGTCCCAAAGCGCCCTGAGCGCTGCTGGGGAGCAGCTCGAGCCCAGGGCTGCGGGGCCGGTGGTGCTTGGCGTGCTCAGCGTGCTCGGCATGCTCAGCCCCAGCAGCACGTCAGGGCCCTGCTGGGGCAGGGACGGGGTGCCCTGGTCTGCAGGAGCAGGGGGGACACTGCTGCCCTGCTCCCCAGGCACCCGCGGGCCCCAGGCCAGGTGATGCTCTGCTCAACATGGGCAGCAGAGCCGGGCTGCATCACCTGCACTACAGGGACTCCAGTTGTTTCTGGTCTGGCTGGAGCAATAAAACAAGGGGTTGCTGCCCCGTCCTCCGCTTTCCGGGAGCGGGACCTGCAGGTCCGGGTAGCGCAGCCCTCGCAGAGCAGCTCCCAGGAGGGAGATTTGGGCACCATCGGAAGACACGCAGACCTGCAGCAGCTCTGTGGGACTGGGCGAGCGTCTTGGCGGATGCTAAAGTAGACGTTAGAGCAAATTAATTACTTAGTGGGTTTTTTTTAATTTAATTGAGTCATGACTTTTGCGCCAGCCTCAGATTCCTCTGGGCCTCCCGTGATTTTGAACAGCGTGTTGGCAGCAACTGGTGACATTACGCTGTCAGCACCGAGTGCCTTCGCGGGGCCGGGGCGGGCAGGGGGCTGTGCTGCTCCCCCGGTTCCTGGACGACACCTCAGCACGGGGCTGCCCGGTGCCCTGTTTGGGTCGGGACACGTCCCAGTAAACCCCCAAATCTCTTCTCTTCCCAGTGCAGCGTTGGACACACTCTATGAGACATCCCAGCTTCAGCAGCCCACAGCCTCCGTGTGCCGGCCCGTGATTTGGAGCAGGACAGTTTCTTACCAAGCGTAAGTGCCCAAATCCTTTGTGTCATCAGGAACAGCCATTTGAGAGCAGGGGTTTCCCCTGCTCAAAGGATTTTATTCCTTTGAGAAACACGCCTTTCCTTGCTGCTCCAGCTGGGTGACTGCGGTGGGGCGTCCGCAGGGGAAGCCGAGCGCCCGCAGCTGCAGCAAAGATCTTGTTGGGGCATGAACTCTTGCAGCACCAGCACTTTGGGCCCACGGTTTCAGGAGCTGCTCAAGTACCTGCCAGCAGGGAACAAGCCACAGAGGAGCCCGTGTTGTGCTCATTAAGTTACTGTACCACAAAGCCACGCCAAAAATCCACTGGCAGCGTTACCAGCCGCTGCCGAGACCTGCCGGTGTTTCCCAGCACACGGGATGCAGACAGACGGCTGCGCTGTGTCGGGGTACAGGACCCTGCATCAGGGCCTTTCAGCCCTTTGAGGACTCTCTCAGCCAGAGAGTTAAATGCTGGAGGGACAAACAGCCGCTCAGCACCCCAGGTCCCCTCCGTGCAAAGCCCGGGGCACTTTGGTGGGCTCAGACGTAGCGGGGCAGAGCAGGGACTCCCCAGCTGCAGACCGCACAGCTCCGAGGCTCTGGCACAGTGTTGATGCTGCGAGGCTCATCCCCTCGCTTGTGCCTTCTCCACCGGCTTCAGAGAAATCCTGAAGGAGCAGGGGAAATAAAAGCGGGTCGTTCCTGGGGCCAGAGCCGGGGTGCACCGCTCAGGCAGGCGGACCCACGTCTCTCTCCAAAGCATTAGTCAGTCATTGAAGCAGCAGGAAAAGAGCCGCCCTTGTCCCAGCCCCTGCTTCGGTTTTACACTCAGCTGCTGACAGAACCAGGTCAGTCTTTCCACACTTCCCCAGCCTCGCTGAGAGCCGATTGCTGCTCGGGATGGACATGACTCACTGCCTCCTCTAATGAGCAACTTTCCTCTGTTTATGTACTTTGGCGGGGCCTTTCATACACCTAAAAGAGGAGAAGGGCGGCACTGGGGAGAGGGCAGGTCATCTCAATTGCTGGCATCTGCATCCAGCCCCAGTGAGCTGTTTCTCACCAGCCTTTGGGCCCCGGCCAGCTGTGAAGTTGCCGCTTCTGAGTGCGGAAAAGGCGTAGCTGCTAATCTTCCGCCTGCTAATCCGGGTGAAACGCTGTCCGGGCCTACAGGTACGCTGCCTAAACCCTCGACAAGTAATTGCAGCTAATTAGGCTGGGAGATTTTTTGGTTAATATCTGCCCAGGCCGTGCCTGGGGGCGCCGTGGTAATAAGCCCGACGCAAACCCGGCAGCAGCTCAGCGCAGGGCGGTTGGCAGGAGGTTGTCCAGGCCAGGGCAGCGAGCTGGGTTCTCCTGTTCTCCTGTCAGACGTGGGCTCGTCGGGCCGCGTCCCGCTCACGGGGCATCGCTTGTGTTTTGCAGGGACTGAGTGGAGGGAGCTCCTGCTGCCCTGACACCAGCGGGCCAGACAACCCTTCCCTTGGCTGAAGATCCCGGTGGGTCTGTTCCCATAATGGAAGCGTGAGTGCCAAGATCCTCCATGACCTCCAGAAGCCACAACTCCTTGCCGAGAACTCTGATGGCTCCGCGAATGCTTTCCGAAAGTGCCCTGGGGGGCATCGCCCAAATCACCCCCTCGCTGTACCTGAGCCGGGGCAGCGTCGCCTCCAACCGGCACCTGCTCCTGTCGCGGGGAATCACCTGCATCATCAACGCCACCATCGAGATCCCCAATTTCAACTGGCCCCAGTTTGAATACGTGAAAGTGCCTTTGGCTGACATGCCCAACGCCCCCATCTCCCTGTACTTCGACAGCGTTGCCGACAAGATCAACAGCGTGGCGCGGAAGCACGGGGCCACCTTAGTCCACTGTGCCGCCGGCGTGAGCAGGTCGGCCACGCTCTGCATCGCCTACCTGATGAAGTACCACAAGGTCTCCCTCTTCGAGGCGTACAACTGGGTCAAATCGAGGCGCCCCGTTATTCGCCCCAACGTGGGCTTCTGGAGACAGCTGATAGACTACGAGAGGAAGCTCTTTGGGAAGACGACGGTTAAAATGGTACAGACACCATACGGCATCATCCCAGACGTTTATGAGCGAGAGAGGAGACCCCTGATGCCTTACTGGGGAATTTAAGGTGACTGCAGGCAGGAAGCACAACAGAAGGGACGCGCTGTTCTGAGTCAACCAGACTGGAGACATTCCCTTCTCCTTCTACAGCCAACTTTGGTTCTTTACCATACAGCAGAACCTCAACTAATTCTCACCTCACTAACCTGCAAGGCCAACGATTCCCATCAAAGCGTTTCTCTCTACAGGGATTCCCCCACCCGCATTTCTCTGATTTAGCAGAATGAGGCCTCCTTCTAAGTTTATTCCTTTCATAAAGCCTCCCTCCTTTTTTCAGTTTATTAGTATCCTATGAGGAAAGGCCCAACAGGCGTTTGGCAGAGTTAATGAACAAAATGTGCTTTGTGATGCGGTAGCCTGGATATTTCGTTAATAGCTTGTTTGCTTCCTTGCAAAATCCTGTAGCGGGTAGGGAGCGGCACTAGCACGGGGCGAGCGGGTCCTGCTCCGCGCGGCAGGGCTTCCGAAAGCAGGAGGGCAGGGCTGCGGTGCTAGTGCTGGTGTTTTCTTTAACAGCCGTAGTGACTCTCAGTATATAGTGTTTGAGATCTTTAGTCAGCTCTTAATCTGTATTAAAATTCAAAAAAAAAAAAAGTGAAGTCAGTTCATGCCGGCCACAAATAAAATTTGAATTACTCGAATCAAATAAATACAAGATCCTTTCTCAGTCATTCCACACCAGGGCAACGGCCCTGGAATAGACTTACAGTACTGAAAAATGCTGGTGTTTCTTGGGGGTGGAAAGTAAACAGAGCTCCTGTCCAAATGTGGCTCAAGACAGAAGCGAGAGGTGAACCCTCCCCGGCTCAGCCAAAGAACCCCACAGGAACTCTGTGCACGGCGCCTTCCAGAGGGGATGAGCTGCGTTTTCTGACATTCCATCAACCAGCAAACTGGAAGTAGGTAAATCTGCTTGATTACTCAGCTCTAAGTACGGTCGTGATCTGCCTTAGCCCATTTCCAAATCACTTCATGACATCCTCAAGGTGACATCGCATTCTAGAATTATTCTGCGCAAAACGGCGATCTGCTCACGCTCCGGACGGGGACGGCTTTCCAGAGAAGGCTCTGCCTTGTTCACCGCGCGACGAGAACGGTGCCAACCCGAGACGGGGAGAAGCCGCTGCCTCCTGGGCGTCCCTCCCGTCCCGCCGAGGGGCCGGCGCTGGTTGGACTGGAGCGCAAGGCGAGCCGTCCCCAGCGAGACACGGGTGTCCCCTGCTGAGCGCTGAGGAGGAACAGGCAGATTGCTGGATGCCGGGATAGCTCTCTGATTTAAATGAGATTCTATACTTGTAAAAAAAGAAAAAAAAATCAATAAAGATTAAACCAGAACATGTGTTGGTTTCCTGCTCAGAACGGCGCTAATGCATCTCGAGTAACGGTGAGAACGCGGTGTCCCAATACTGAGATTGTTCCTGTCGTTTGCTGCTCGGGTCGCAGTCCAGCCCGGTGTCCTGCGCTTCCCGATCCTCAGCGCCAAAGCGGGTGATTCATTTGCCTGGGTCAAACCCTTTCTCTCGCCAAGCCCCAGCTGAGCGGCCGAGGTTTGCGAGAGCGGAGGTTCCAGGTTCTCCCCAGGACCCCTGCACGGTGGGCTCTGCTTCCCCAGAATAAAACCCGCTGGGGCTGAGCTCCGCTTATCACCAACACGAAACCGCGCAGCCTCCAGCCCATGGGGTCAGGAATACATCCAGCCCTGCTTGGGGTAACAGTCTGGATCAGAGGTTTCCATGAGTTCCATGAATCAGGTTTTGCCTTCACTGCAGGTGACGGTTCAGGTTCCACAGCCCCAGGTTCAGCGACACACACAGACAGAGCCGGACCGTCCATTGTGAGGAACACGTTCTACTCTGTTCTTATTGGGAGTTAAACTGCAGCCAGGGAAATGGTAAATCAGAAAGGGAAATCGGGATTAAAAATCAAGACTAATTGTTAGTCTGGAGACGTTCTGAAAGCGTGGCATTTCAAAGGGGAAAAAACCCCAAAACGAAAACCTGAAATCCGCTTTCAAAATTAAACTTTACCTAGAAAATGGACTATGTGTAATTTAACAGTATTTCCTATATAAAAACTGGAAAGTAAAAAGTCTCCATTTTGAATAACTATATATACGATATACACAGGGGGCCCTGGTACCTAGAGGAGGGGGAGATGCCAAGAAAGCATCAGGACTGACTTTTAAACAAAAAGGAAGGTTAGATCTATAAAAAAATGTAATTGCCTAATAAAGCACATTATGAAACAAAGAATTCACCTGAACTACCCATTAGAGATTCTATTACGGAGAAGCATGATGATGTTAATACTTGCAGGCAGGTATTTCTCTGCAAAAGCTCCCCTTGTGTTCATTCCAACAAAAGGTGTTTTACACGAGTGTTTTTCCCCCTCAAACCCAGTTTTTGAGGCGCTGCACAGAACCCAAGGAAGAGCCGGAGCTGCAGTCTGAGCGGGGGGGAACCAGCGCCATGCCAGGGGCAGATCCGCCTGCAGCCCTTGGCTTTTCCAAATGACCATTATCTTAATTCCTGGAAGAATATTTGATCTATTATTCAGTGAAACACCTTCAAGCCACTTCATGGGTTGGTCAGATATGAAATGAGCTTTTTATTGAAAACAAGGTTTGCATCTCAACAAAGGATTTATAAATCATTGCGAGAATTGCGGGAGAAAACAACGTACTAAAGTCAACGAAACCCGCGCTCATTGGATTGAAAATACAGCAGTGAGTCCAGCACAACACAAACCAAACCCGCTCCAACTATGGATCACAAAACCACTTCTAGAAGACAAATAACATGCACCCCGAGGGAAGAAAAAGGAAGCACAATATAAAGAGTTTTCTGACCACTTCATAAAATGATGACATTTAGATTTTAATATTGAGGACTGGAATTCAATACAGGTCCAGAGAAGAAGGAAAAATATTTCAGAAAAAGTAGTTTGTACAATAGCAGCTGTTATTGAAAAGGCAGTTTTTGTTTCGGGTTTAATTAATCCACCACGTGGTAACTGGAAATCGGAGCGATCCTTGGGTTCCAGGAGCTGCTTGACCTGAGGTCGAACATCCCGATCGGATTTACCCTGCACGGTTGTCAAGGAAGAAGCTGCTCGGAACAAGCCCAGGAGAACAGAAGCTGCTGCCAGAGGAGCCAGCGAACAGCAGCTGCGGAAGGTGCTGATTTGCACAGCACAAAGAAATAACCCCGAGCGGGTCCGGGAGTGCAGGGGACGCTCGAGGGGCGTGGAGGGCACGGACCCGCTGGACCACGAGCCTGGTACACACCGGCACCGCACGACAGCGGGAACACGGGACAGCACCGCACGACAGCGGGAACACGGGACAGCAGGAACACAGGACAGCAGGACAGCACTGCACGACAGCGGGAACATGGGACAGCACCGCACGACAATGGGAACACGGGACAGCACTGCACGACATCGGGAACACAACCGGGCAAAGTCGCCTATATACTCAATAACCAAGCAAACAATATCTTAAAATTCCAAATATACAGAAATACCTAGAAAAACCACTTTCCATAGGTAACCCCAAGGCAGGTCCAGAGAACACACACACTAAATTAAAAAAACCACCACCACAACAACTCTGTTTGTCACTTTTTTCCTAGAGAAAGATACACGCAGAAGCAGGAGTTAAATCCTGAAGTCCAGCGCAAGCGAAGCGGGAGGTGGCGTGTCCATCAGGCCGTGCGTGCGCACAGAGAGCGGTGACGCTCTCCAGAAAACCCCGTAACCGTGGATACGGCGGCGAGGCCGTGGCTCCGGCAGCCGAACCGCCGCGGTGCCGCACACAACAGCCGTTCTGACAGCGTGGACGTGCCGGCGAGCGGCTCCTCGGTGTGCGAGGCACCGGGGTGTCCCCACGCAGCCGGTGAGCTCCCGGCCACGCTCCGGCGAGCTCGGCTGCGTTATCAGTGTGAATGTCGACTCCTTATTTTTATGGGCCAAAAGACACGCTGGATACATCTCAGAGAGGGAACTCGCTTAACAAGTACGAGAAAAGCATCACTGGAAAGTGCTTTTATGACAATATAGCTGATGCTGTGTTTGCTTTAAGCTTCACATTGTGGCCTCTTTTATTTGTGGCGTTCTTTTTTAATTAGAGAAAAAAATATCCTATCTAGCTAAGCACTCAGGAACTGTGGTGGAAACCCACGCTACCAATAATCTCCCTTTTCCCAATACAGCATTTCATAAATACAAAGCATCATTTTTCCTCATTGTAATTTCTATTTCAGCAAATAATTATCTGTCAGTGTCAGCTACTTATAATGGAGGCAAGATTAACTCGGAAAAGCTGTTGGTATTTCTGGAGAGAAGGGAGATTTTCTAAATATATAGAGAGGGAGAAGAGCAGCCACCCGGTACCATGAGTCCAGTGTCCAGCAGCGATGCAGCCGCACAAGGACCGAAGGGTCAGGTGAAACATCCATCCAGTTCAGGACAAGCCCAAGGAAGGGGTTTGTGTCTATTTACAACAGTTTGAAAACGCAGCTGCCTGTGCTAAAGAATCCAGATACGACACGGAAAAGCTCAGCAGTTTTTCCAAGTCCTCGCCCCCCCGTACCAACCGGTTATGCATATGAATACAGTATAATTTACAATACAGAACAGTGGAGTATAAATACACAATGGCTCTCCACAGCCTCATTCCTTCAGTCAATAATTCATCTTGCCTTGAAAGTTACCGTGACTCGTGCATTGGATGCATTGTAATAGTATAGCAGCAAATATTTAAAGAAAAACATCATGGTCCGTATGCCAAAAACATTAAAGAAAAGGTTTGGTTGCAAATTCATCCTTCAAGTATTTAAGTGGTCACTTCCATGCAAATCGGTGCAGCATTTCAGGGTCTCTGGGAAGCCGGGACCGGCCTCTCGCCGAGATTTATGCCCTTGGTTACCCGATTGCTTTTTACCAAAACTAACTCGCTTTCATCCTGAGAAAGACTGAAATGCTGCATTGTTTGCCACACTACCTTTTTTTCTGGTTATTTCTGAAACCCTGGTCATTTCAAGTAAGATTCTTTACCAGTAATTTTTATACAACAGTGGCTTTAACTCGCTATGGTACAAAAATCAAAACTAAACCCTTCAAACCCGACTCACATCTCCAGCCTTTCCACTCACCCATCGCACCGCTTACCCCACGCGTCCTGCGTTATTGGGCCCGACAACCCCCCTTCAGCACAACCCATTTCAGAGCAGGTCTGGCAAAATGAGACCTGGAGGTTTGGGCTCCACACAGTTGATCCAGAAGTTCGCACAGCTGGCGTGGTACTGGTGTCCTCCGTACGCCAGCTTGAAGTTGTCCGTTTCGGAATTAAAGGCCTAAAAGAATGAGAATTGAAACAAGTGTGACGGTCTCATCTACTGCAGGATCTAGAAACCAGAGTGGCAAACGGACAGTGCAGAAGTGTCGCCCCGATGGCACCACAGGGCAGGAGCCCCTCGTGACAAATCACTGAATCAAAATACTCTGGTTTCAAAGCTCCAACCATCACACCTGCTGCAGACTTTGCCTCTTACACTGGGTCAAATCTTGCTGAGGTTTAGGCAGGTGCAGTTCTGAATGTTATTTCAGGTTGAATTTGATTTACTTTCTTCTGCTAATTGAATCTGCTGTACAATAGGAGCTTCTGCACAGTGTGTGAAGCCATGAACAGGCTTAAAACCTCGCAGTGTTTGTTGCTAGGAGATACTTTCCAATGCTGCACAGCTACCTATTTAAAACAATATTCTAACCCTGTTCCCCACACCCTGGATTTCCTGCAGACATTTCTAAAAATGCCATTGACTACTACATATAGTCAAAAGTCAATATTTGTAGCAAAACAACCCTTCTGCAACAGACACACGTTCAGAAACCCACTGTAGGGGATTTTCTACCACACAACAGAAGTAGCACAACACCAGAAAGCTGTTCACAAGGTACGAGCATGCAGACGAGACACAGGGGAGGCTCCGGAGCATGTTAGTTGATCAGATCAAGTGTTAACGGTCACAAAAATGACTAGAAGAAAAGGACTCATGATTGGTACAATTGAGAATGACAGCTGAAGGCTGGTTAGCGCTTCAGCCTTCCACACTCAACCGAGAATGATTCTACAAGGAACATGTTTTTTACAGATTCGTACTTTTCTAGGAAGCTCTTCCACAGGTTTCTCTTCTTTCTGAAATAACGTTGAAACCAAAAAGTCAGCAAGACTGCCGATACACGTTAACGGGCTGGCATTACTCTGTACGTATCCTGGGATTCCCTCTCAGCTCTGCTAATTAAGCGTCCCCTCCCGGTGATGCTCAGAGATGCGGTTCATAAAGGAAAGTCATTAAAAGATTTTTATTCAAAAAAACCCATATATGTGCTTTTAAAGCCTTTGAATCCCAGTTTCTCCCCCATTATGAACAATTCAAGTTAACCCTTTAGCCGCATCTGTGTCATACCCAAAGCCCAACGAATATTGACACGGACTATTTGAGTCCCGTCTCTAGGTCAGGTTTGGTCTTTGCCACTTCCAGTTACAAACTACAGCCGTGACATGTTTTCAGGTACACCCAAGGCCTGAAGTGAAGTCCAAACTGCGAATTACAAATGAGCTTAACAGTAGAGGCAAATATTCTTACTTTACTTCTTGAGTCCACGTTTAGGAGGCAAACTCCGCAGGCGAGATCTTGGGCGTTTTTAATCCCTGGCCGCAGCATGCAGGACGAGAAGTCCAGGGAGTTTTCATCTGGCTAAAGAAACGAGACAATAAAAATCAGGCATTTTCAGTGACTGGAAAAGTTTCAGACGTCATGATAAAACTCATCGATCTGGTTGCTACCGAGAGCCACGGTATCGCACCAGCAGCGAGGCGGGGATGATAGATTACATTTCCTCATAAACTGATGTGTGATTTAATCAAAGCCATTAGCGTGTATTTGCGACCCTGCCACGCAGTCTCCTCCAGCATTAATTTATAACACTCGAGCTCTTGAGAAAGGGTTAGACTACAAAGGAAAGGAGCCCGAGGTGCCACAATCCCACATCAAAAGGGGAAGAAACTTCTGAGGAAAGAGCCCGGGCCGTGACATTTCAGCTGCAGCGCGTGGGGAACGGGAGGGAGATAAAGAGCTGAGCGCGGGCAGCTGTTTGCGCAGCTGCGGGGCCGCGGGCATCGCGCGCTGGTCCTGCCGCAGCCGCGCTCGGCGGCTCAGTCCAGCTACCGCTGATCAGAAAAGGGCAGTTGTCGTTATTTCTGAAGGTTTTCCTGAATATGTAACATAGCACAGAGGGGATATTAAGGTTAACCGAACCACGGGAGAAATCAAGTGACCAGCCGTAAACAAGTTCAGCCTGCGAATAAATAATAAATGAATACAGTCACTTTTCTGGTATGCAATCTTATATTTCAGCCACGAGATAAATGATATAGAACTGTTGAGGTTTTGCTTGGAGATAGCAGTGCGAATAAAAGCAATGGCTAGAAATGCCAGAAGCTTAAAAAAATGGTGCGATCCTAAATGACGTGTACTCCTAATGCACACTCCGGGTATGCTGATCAGGCCCCGCTGCTGAACGGCCGGGGAATAATTGGAATCCTGAAAAAAACAGCCTCTAATCTTTAAGTAGATCAATCAAATTAATAAAGGCTCTCTAATATTTGTTTACCAAATGCACGAGTGGAGCAAATGAGAAGGTCATCCTGTAATTTGCAGCAAAAACCCACAAGGCTGTGAATAAAATTACCCTGTAACAAAATCCTTTAAAAGATAAAATTAACCTTTCCAAGCACATGCCCCTGAGCTTGAATCACTTCTCTCTGCTTAACGGGCGCTCTGGTGGTGCTGGGCTCTGTGACAGCGGGTGTAGGGATGGCAGGATGGGCCCAGTGAATATCACTATTCACATCTTCTAGTATGTGTGAAACTTATCTGGACTGGTGCAGCTCAGGGAACACGTGGCCAGGGTTCGGACTTTGAGGTAATCCCTGTAATCTGCCAAGGAAAAGCACTCTAAGAGCTAAATTTTAATCCACTTGCTTAAAGCAGGTGAGGATCCCGATAGCTTTTTAGATTGTCACTGTCAACACTGCCAGAGTTCACACAGACGAATCCCAGCCCATCCAACTTCATCTGCCAAGCAGTAAAACGTTGAAAGCATAAATTTCATATTATGACAGGCTTTGTGCAGCACCTGACACCACAAACACACCTGCTTGTCACTTCTGTTTGTACTGGAGAGTTTCAAATGAGTAAAAGGAGTGTAAAAGGGGCTGATGATGTATAATACCTGTTTGCAGGGAATGACGAGCTGGAGGTGGCTGTTTCAAGCAGAAACCACGTATTCTGGGTCTTACTTATAAACAAGTGTTTACTGGGCAGCAAAAATCTTTAGTGGCCACAGTTGCATTGCAAGAAGTGAAGCACAGATCGAAAGGTTCAGTGAAAATACAGCCATGGCAATGATCTACTTATTGGTGCTTGATGGGATGTATTGATACTGTGAGTTAAAGACCCCTTGGTACACACTGAGCTAAAGGGATCCATTACACAGGATGATATCAAGTACTTATGGATAGATGATTTCCTAAAAGTAGGAGTTTTACCATAGTTAACAAAATCATCAAGACACTAGGTAAGATCACATCATGTTTGCACATAAATGCCAGTTTTCTTACAGGGAGCTTTAAACTGGATATCACAAATAAGTGCATTTCCACTTTGCAAGAGACAAATACAAACTTTAGGGCACCCTGTGAAGTCACTTTACGTATAATTACATATAATTTTAGTAAAGACGTAGCTTATTTCCAGCCTTACCGTTAAAGCAGCGAGTGACATGAAGCTTATGAGGTTGTTCCACACTTTATCAATATCCTTCAGCAGCTGCTGGAGTTTCTCGCTGCAAACAGCAGTTGCTTTGATGCCCAGTTCAACTCTCTTGGTTACTCTGTAGACTTCAACAACCCCTGGTGACAGAAACACAGTGGAAGGGAGAACAGCAGAGAATTCACTGCGAGCCCAGGTCCCTGCAATTCTAACCCAGAAACAGCACGGAACAGGCCCGGCACACGAGAGGTGCTCACGCACAGTTAGTTCAAAGTAGTAGCTACATCTGTTTAGCAGAAGAGTTGTTTCTTATTTCAGTACAGGCAAAGATTAAGCTAAAAAATAGCACCATGTTGGAAAGAGTGATTATATATATTACTGTTTGTCAGAGGAGAGACATGGTCAATTCAAACATACCTAGTAAATATTCCATGCCTTGAGCAGACTGGATAACTTCAGTGCAAACTGATGAACTGCTTATTCCATTTAGGGTGTCGTTTGCTTTCTTTATGACCTGGTGGAAATGAATTTCATAAAATGGTGGTGTTATCTACCTTAAAATAATTATTATGAACAAGACTGTCCCCAACAGAAACTGTTATACAAAAAAAGCAGGCAAATTACATAAGAAATAATTGCCATACTCCGTCATGGTTTTATACATTCATGCTGTAACTATAGACAGATCAGGGGTAAAGTATGAATATTTAAAACCTTAACATATCCCTCCCAATACTTTCATTACTAAAATAATAGCTTTAAGAGTATGGATGCATTGCTACCTAGTTTAATAACAGCGTTCATAGTTCTGACTGCTTAATACTCAGATGCAAAAACCCAAATTTTAAGGAAAACTGATCTGGCTGCAAAACCCCTTGACAAAAATTAATGTGTGTGTGTCCCCCTGGCCCATCGCTCAAAAGACACTGAAGAGCCAGGTGCTGGTATCAACACCCCAAATGACCCCCAAAACACAGGAACACCAAATTAACTCGTTGACGTGAAAATTCAGGCAAAAGCCAAACTAATCACACATGACAGGGAGATTAGCGCAGGATCGTTAACTGAGGAGGGAACGTTCTGCTGGGTGACAGCTTCTGGTTGAAACAGGCAATCCACCCGGGCGGATTCCCAGCCTCGCCGCCCCGCTGTGGTGCGACACGGGGGGACGGGTTTGGCACACGGTAGCTGCTCCAGTGTGGTGCGACACGGGGGGACGGGTTTGGCACAGGTACCTGCAGGGCGCTCTCCAGACACCGCTGCCACTCGTACGCGTACCTCTCGCTCTCCTGTTGGAAGGAAAAGGACAGGCTCAGCTCCCTCCTGCACACATCGCCCTTCCTCCTGTCGCAACGGGCACACAGTAAAGATGTGTTTTAAGAGACTACTTGCAGATTAGCTCCGTAAACTTTTAACTTTTCTCGTTGCACCTGAACTCTAACATTTGATTTCTGGGAGTCAGAACCAGCTTCAAAAGGAAAAACATACATGAATTGATAAAAGGTTTGCATTGCAGCTGCCCTACTGCCGAGCCGTTTGTTACAGGTCTGCTGTTCTAGAAATGGGGACTAGCAGAATTTAATGAGTCCTTTCACCATCTATTCTTGAAATGAGCAAGAGAAACAACCACCACACAGCCAAAAAAGTTAAGCCATTTCCCAAAGCCAATGGTCTCAGTGCCAAAGCTGGGATTAGTTAAGTCGCAACTAATTTCCAGTTGCAAGCTTAGCCAGCAAGGTCAAGTGACTGTGACTTTCAGACAGGAGCATTCTGCCCACTGCACAAGACTTCAAAGACAGAAGAAACCTTCTTTATGAGCAGTTTCCAGTCAAAACATCTAACCCTACCCAGAGGCCACCTCAGAATCATACCCTAAGTTCAAACAGGTAAGTCCCAAAGAGCTGGATACCCAACACCCTTGATGAAGGTCAGTGCCAGTTTAGCTGTGCTCCAGACAACTCCTCACCTCCACTTCCCCGGTCAGGTCTTTGTACTTGTCCCTGATGACGGGCAGGGCAGGCTTCTCGCTCAGAGTATTGGAACGGTCTCTAAACGGCTGCTCCACCACAGGTAAAGGTGAAGAGCGACTGATTTCTCTGTCACCCAGGCTTAAGCTCCTTTTATGAGACCCTAAAAATATACCAGATAAACAAGTTAGTCTTTTACTCATAAAGGCACAGACTATTTAAAATGAATAAACTAGTAGCAAGGGATGCCCTGTGACTCTGGAAGAACAAAGCCTTCCATTTACTCGGTGACTGGTGCAAACTGCGTTTCCCCCAGTTCCCTAATTCTTACAATTTTGGAGCACAACAAACACTTTTCTTCTAGCAAGAGACCTACTCCAAATGCCATGGAAATCAATGAGAAGATTCAGCTAGCTTCCAGTAGCCTTTGCAACAATCTCCATTAGCTAATTTATAATTTGATTAGAAAAATGGCTCTTCGATAAGCACATGCATGCTGAGTTTCCTCTCCCTGAGCAGCCTTACCTTGAACAGACAGGTCAAACGTCGCCAGCTCGCTGCGGATCATCTCTTCACTCGACTTCACCTTGCCTTGGGAAGTTGCCACCAAGAAGTCAAACTTGCTGATTTTTGGCTTTTCGCTTTGGAATTCTCCAAAGTCATCTGTGGACTCTCTTCGCAGTTCAGAGGAGAGGTCGCTGGTGCAGAAGTCCGCCTCCTGGTTTGCGTCAGCTGCTGCGTCCCGCGCTTCTGCCCAAGGTCTCGCAAAATCACCAAAGTCTCCGATGTCATCGTCACTTGGACCGCTGGATATCAGGCCAGAGTCTTTAAAGTTTGCAAAAGCTGCAAAGGAAACATCCTGTAAAGCATCCTCACTAGAAAAGGTTGTCACTTTGGAAACTGTTGTCATGGTAATGTTCTCTGAACTGCCAAACAAGGTCTCCTTCTTCTGCAGAACAGAAGTGGCCGCAGAGGATCCGCTTCCTGCAGACGGGACGCAGGACGAGAGCTTCTTGCCCTGCTGAAAATCTTCTTTGTCGGACCAGTCATAGCTTGCCAGGCTGCTGACTGCAGACCCACTGTTACAGCTTCCAAACGGGGCACATTTTAAGTCATCTATATCTGAGAAAAACAAACCCCTACAGTTAGAAGCTGGAGTTCGAATGTTAATCTCTCTACCCTGTTTAAAAACAACAGCAACTTGTTAAGAATTTTAAAGAACTGCAAGAACAAACGCAGGGAATTGTTATTTCAACGAGACTGGAACAAGAGAAAGATGCAAATATTGCAAAGGTCTTGTTTTAGCTTTTACAAACTATTGATTCAGTTAAGTATAGAGAAAACCCAATTATTTTGCAGAAAGCTCCCAATATTTATACTCACCTGGCAATCACGTACAGGCCAAGAGGTTCCTGGCAGCGCCATGAGCATGAGCAAGGGGCTGCCCGGCTGCCGAACCGGCAGCAAAGAGCTGCAGGGAGCGGGGCTGCCGCGCTCTGGCCCTGCGCTCCCAGCTGCTCCTGCACGTTTAGGCTGAGACTGATGGGCAGCAAAGGCACAGAGAGCCAAGGGCTGGGCACAGACAGCCAGGGGCTGGGCACATTTCATCATAGCATCACAAAAAAAGTCCCTACTATACTCCGTTTGGCATTTGTTGTCCAGCATTGACAATTGTCAGTTTGGATTAGACATCCAACTGCTGCTCGGTGCCTGGGGTCAAACGGTCTCAAGGTGAAGCAAACCCAGAGCAGAACGTATATTCCTTTAGCATCATCTTAGCTGAGGCTCTTCTGATAAACATCATGGTCTTATCTAGCTGGCGGGCACTAACAGCAGCTTGGGTTTAACACGGCCAGGGTGGGAGCCAGCTGACTGACTCTTTACTCCAGCTGAGGATTAAACCACTTTAACAAAAGATTTCTGCCTTCATTTATTCATTTTACTGGAAGGGGAGAGCGCATGACGCTTTAGGCCACTTTCCAGGCATGACCCACATACATAGCTAATTAAGCAGCCCAACAAACATACAATGTAATGATAGAGTTTAATGGCCACTACAAGACAAGGCCCTTTGCAATGGGTCAGGAGCACTGATGTGTCACCTGCCATGGTTCCCGCAGCTGCTGCGCCTGCACCCGGAGCAGCTCAATAGCAACGCCGAGCTGCTCGCCCCACATGGCCCATTTCAAAGGGCCAGTCGAATATTAAATCTGTAGAGCAAGCTGTGCATGGGAGGGTAAACAGCCGAGAGATGAATTCACCTGCTCGCAGCAAAACTGGAGGGGAAGACGGCTCCGAGGTGAAAAGGAGCTGACTTGCAAGGCATCGGTAATTTATCACAAGAAACCACACCTTGTGCTCTCAAATATACGGTTTTGTTCAGAGAAGTTAAATGAAAGCTTCGCTAGCATGAAAGAGAGTGCCAGAATAACCTCCAGAATGTCAGCCAGCCGTCATTAATCCTGGGATCCTGAAAACACCCCAGCACACTAAGCCACCTCTTTCTTTTTCTACCATGTGTTGACTCCAACACCCAAAGATTCAAGCACCGTTGTTCCAGTGTTCACCTCTAAATGAAAAGGAAGAGCGATGGTCCTTCTGTGAAGATCTGCGCATTCACATTCCATTGTGAATGATTCCTTTGATAACTGGTGAGATTTTGAGCTGAAAACACACTGTTACAGGCCAGGTCAGCATGGTCCTGACGAGATCCTGGCTCAGGACGGGCAGGATGGGCAGCAGCGGTGGGAGCCCTGCAACCAGTGGCTCATGGCAGAGAACACAGAACGATACTTTAACTATTCACCAACTAAGATTCAGGATTCTCTGCGCAAATTCAGGCAGACACGGTGTAAGGGGTGAACTGTAACAGTTCAATAGTCGGGGGTACAGGTGGCAGCGGGGTCTGTTCCTGGTGGAACAGCATCAACAGCTCAAACCCAGAGCTGTTACATTAAAGAATTTGCTATTCTTAAAATAGTATTGTGATAAACACCATTTCATGGCAGAATAAAGACCCTGTGTCTCTGCGCCCTCTGGCTCAGCAAACACGTTCGCACCCTCCTCTTGGAAGCCTTCGCAGGAGAAATAAGTGTTGTTGAGCTCTTCTATTTGCAGAATTATCCTAAATGAGAGCGAGTGAATTTGACTGTCAAGTCTGGCCAAAAATGTAATAAAGTATAGTCATGAACATCACTCTCCCTCCTCCAGATATGATTAACTGAACCAATACTAATAGCACAAGCCCTGCAGAATTAAGTCTCTCCGGTTTATGTTCGAGCCTCTAGTCTAACAAGCTCCAGGGCTGCTTCTCCAGAATGAAACAGAGGTGTTGGTTTGGTTCTTCCTTTTAAAGTCTCTCAAGATCAGTGTAAAGAAGAAAAAACATCTACTGGTTTCTGGTCTGTTTTTTGCTCTATGGCCAGGAACCACAAAGCCCCAGTTTGCACGGGTGTAACGCTTTAACTTTATTCCACATCTCAATTTTATTTTTAGCTTTTTGCCTTGTCTGCTAATTTGCCGTTAATTCCAAACTGTTAGCAGCCCAGGATTTGGAGGAATTCAAAGTGACATAATTACGTGACACAGATTTGCAGCTGTCATTTCTGTTTGAAAGCTTCAATATTCAGCAAGGCAGGAGGTTCCCAAACAGAAAAAGGAAGCCGGGCCCTTTACTTTGGGGCACTGATTAACTCACTCTAGATTAGCTAAATAAATATCAGCACGTTGTTTAATGGGCTCCTAGTCATAAAGGCCTGGACAGCAACACAAAAGTGTCTCATAACCTTGGCTGGCAGTGGGAAAATCCGGATGAGACAACAGGACAGAGGAAACAGCATTTGGCTCGAGTCTGAACTACCAGCGCACCCTCGGAAGCACCGCACGGAAACAACCAGCCGGCCACGCGTTTCCTCGATTCAACCCCTCGCAAAAACTGCTCTTTCGAGAAATATTCAGCCAGACACAGCAGGTTTCAGAAGCGCCCAGGAGCGAGGCCGAAGCGCTGGAGGAGCAGCAAGAGAAAGGCACCGCAGCCGCAGGGGATACTATGGCTTTAAACTTTGGATCGCTCAGGAAGAAGAGAGACAGTGCTGGTTTGCAACAAATCACACACATCCCCACGTTTTCAAAATATGCCAAGATAATATTTATTAACATAGCAGGACTTACAAATCACAAAAGATAGTGGTACACAGGAGCTCGTAAGGGCGTTATCAGAATAAAGCATGCAGGTCAATACTTGCAGAAGAAAGATATCAAAGCAGATCTGAGAAGGCACATTCACACAGGAAATGTTTAGTTGGAATTAGACATTAGAAAAGCAGCAAAAAACCTGAAGTTGATTAAAATATACAGAGATCTCCAATAATGCCAAAGAAAAAGGTACTTTACAGATTTGTCAGTGCAGCAAATGGATAACCCTTTGAGGATACCCGCGCCAGGGTACGCTCTCGCTGCAGCGTTCGGCGGCACGCAGAACAAATCAGCGTCATGGGGCACGCGGAGGGGCTAATTAAAATGCTTTTGTCTTGGAGGGAACTTAAATTTGGTTCAAAAGAAGCAGCCTGGTTGAAACGAACAGCATGCAGCCAGGGCTCAAAGGGTTATACGAAGTAAAATGCAAGAGAAATCAGGCAACATTAGTATAATCCACCGTCCATACAAAGAATTATAGCAAAGTTTAAAGAGACAGTATCCCCTTTGGAGAGAGCAGAACTGAAAAGCTTTCCTCCCCAGAGACCAAAGTCTGTCGTGTGGGAAGCAACTCAACCATTGCTTTCTAACTCCCGGGGTAAGGAACCACCGTACCTGCGCAGCCCTGGCAGCTGTGCAGCGGGAAATCCCAACAACCAAAGGATAAAGAGCTCTGTACCGGTTTGTCAGGACAGTCAAATCGTCTGTCACCCCTCTGTCCCGCTGCCGTTTCACCGGAGATGCTGCACGGTGCTTGCAAACACAGGGTTCCCAACGCCTCGTCTCCCCTTCCGCACAGCCAGGACGACAAAGGGATACTGTCCCTTTTTCACATTAGATTTACAGATCGAGGGAAATTAAGAGGGGAAAAAAATAACCTGCTTTTTAACTTATGTAAACTGAAAAGAAAAGGACTTGAATGTCAGCAGTTCACAGCTTGAAATGCATCAAACATACACACAGGACCGCATGAGCACAGAAGTGATCGAACAGCTCACTCTGCTACGAGAGCCAGAGTTAAACCAAGTCCAACTCTCTGTGGAAAAACAGCTAACTTGGCACCAGAGGAGAATACAGACTTAAGTTTAATAAAAATAGCTTCTCATTAATACTTCAGAGTTCAAAAGTTTAGCAACAAGCACATGATCGGCTAACCCCTTTAAACAAACCTAAACCACTCCTGCCACAAACGGCCACTATTCATCCCTGCCTGCTGTGGCACAAGCTCCCGTCCGTACGGGAGCTACGCAGTCAAACTACCACCAAAGAGGCTAGAAAAGTATTAGGAAACAGTGCTCTCAAAACCAAAGTAAACGTTCACGAATCCACTGTAGGTGCTACGTTCTTAACAGCTCACTCCACCCGGAATTTTACCAAGCAGTAATACGAAAATTAAATGTCTTTGCTAATAAATTATTCCTGATATTTTGTACCCTGTTATAGAGTATCTTCCACGTCAAAGTTGCCACCTTAATTCTCTCCCCTGCTTAAAAATATTATATAATGCAAAATTACAGTACTGTATATTTTCTCTACCCATATCTGCAAAAATGGAAGAAATATTTCATATGGAAATAACCAGTTCTTGCAGTAACAGCTTTTACATCTACAGTTTGTATGTTCTCTCCTGTTCAGAAAAGCCTTTGACTGCATAATACTTGTCGCTAGAACACAGTAATGGTTCCCGTATTATTGAAGGCCACAGAACATTTAACTACATCTTATCTCCTATGTACATACAGAAAGAAAAAGCAGGACACTTGGGAAATTTGTTTTATGATATGCAATCAGGTCAGAGATGGTCAATTCACTCTCTCAGGAGGACTTTCATAAAGGGAAATTAAAGAAGGTGAAAACCTGATAAAGTAGAAGCCCCATGGTTATAAATTTAGGCCCAAGAGTTACCAATCTCAAGACCTGCATTCACAGGCCCTTTGCACAACTATTCCAGTGAAGGTTTTAACTCTAAAAAGTGTACATAATACCCTTACTTGCAGTCCTGCAAAATACTGGCTACACGGATTAAGCCCCACCGTAACGGGAATATACTGGTGTTGTTGATTAGACAGCTTTTCATTAACAGCACAAATTAGTGCTCTGCCTACCCTTTTAGAAGCGCAGAGCGGGTTACGTCCCCAAGCCAAACGCTCTGTCGAAACCGAGGGATTAAAGTGAGACTCTCTGCCATTCCCCTCGCTAATATAAATGGAATGATATTGTTTGCATCAGAAAATTTTCCACTCGAATCCCTTAAGTGCCAATAGCTAACGGGCACCAGTAATACGATGTCGTCAAATGTCAAAAATAAACTGGCACGGAGTTTCAACTACCTATTTATAGTATTCTAAGACAAAGAATCCCCCCGCCCTGCTCGGGGCTGTTGGCTGGCGGGCGCACAGACCCAGGAGTGTCTCACTGCTGAAAGACTAGTGCATAATACTGTAATTGAGCACAGACAGAACACTGCGACCTCCGCCACCTGCGTTACCAGAGCAATCTAACCAGTTCCTCACCTGCTGCTGGCGGATGCTGGCCACTAACTGTTGGCAAATCCAAAGAGCTATCAGACATGACATGCTTAAGATCTCCTCCCACATCAGCCAGTTTCATGTCAAACTGAACAGACAAGGCGTCTTCAGAATCCTCCTTGCCCACACTGCTGCCGCCAATGGAAGGCAGATCCAGGGACTTCACCGAAGCAGAGTCTTCTTTGGCCTGCTTGAAAGCTGCCACCTTGTCCACCAGCGACTTATCCACGCTGTTGCACGTGGAGGAAAACTTGTTAGAGTGAAAGTCGGCAAAATCATCATCGCTCTTCCCAGAGGAAAGCGTGTTGTCCTTCGCCTCCTCGAAGCCCGGCCCAGCGCCTTCCAGGGAAAGCTGTTTGAAGATATCGTACTTGGTGGGCGTAGCGGTGGGGACAGAACTCTGCCCGCTCTTCACCGCGCCGGCCGACGAGCCAGACTGAGCAGCGGGCCCGGCCTCGAGCTTAAGTGCGTTGTATTTGTCATCTGGTTTTTGTTCGGAAAATCCACTGCTATTGTTGAAAGCCATAAAATCTGCAAAGTCATCTTGTCCACTGGCTGACGTGCAATTAGAAAATTCTCCAAAAAGATTGAACTCTCCAAAGTCATCAGCTAAGCTTGAACTTTTGCCAGGTGCTGGTTGGGCAGTGGTAGACGGAAGGGGCGGCGGAGGAAAGGAGCCTGATTTTGTTGTATTAAATGCGGGTGGAAAGGACGGCTGCTTGTTTTCTCCAGTGGAGGAAAAGAGATCCAAGTCTGCTAGATTCAAAGAGGTCTTTGCTTGTGTTTGCTGTTTGGACTGAACGGGCAGAGAAGGGAAGGATGTGGGGAAAGCTTTGTCTTTTGTGGGTGGTTCTAATGGTGAGATACTGTCAGCGGTTTTAAAATCTGTGAAACCATCATCGGTTCCTGCAGGCTTGAATTCTCCAAGGTTATCTCCTGAGAACAAAAACAAAAAGCAAGAATGAGGCACTGCAGTGACAACAAATACATCATACTCATACCATGCAAGCAAGCAAATTATTCCATGCAATGTCAGATGTCTTTATGCAAACTATTTAAATTAAGATCTCAGGATGCACATAGAACTGCAAACTCAACTTCTATGAACCACACAAGTTTCCAGGTCAGCGATTCTAATATTCATTCCAGCAAACACTTAAGTCTTCCAAGTAGCCTCGGAGTCATGTTAAACTCCCTTTACCCTGAGCTAATATCAAAACAAACTATGACCGGTAGATTCAAAAGCTGATCAGCAATGAATGTAACCTGGAATTTCACTTATACCAATGTATTATTTGCCTTCTAACAGAAGCAGTTCACCCCTCCTTCCCTTCCAAATGTTGCCTAAATACAGTTTCTTCATGGGGCAAAGGGCTGAGATGAAAGCAACTCTGCTGAGAGGCTGGGGGTCCAAGCATGTTGGTTTAGAACATCTTTAAGCTCTCATTTTAATCTATCATCTTTTCCTTCTGTCAGGTTCACTTAAACATGCAAAGGTGTTAAGCGATCAGTAAATGTAATAACTCTGGCATCTCCTGGCTGCTGCTCAGGATGATTCCGGTTTCACGAGGAAGCTGCAGACAGACTTGCACGTGAAGTCAGCGTGATTCATCACCTCTGCTTTACTACATACTGAACGTAACACAGCACTATGTAAGGACTGGAATTTAAACCTGCTTAAACATGAGCTAACAACGTTTTCATCGAATTTACACTCAATATTTTGATGTACTAATTTTAGAAGTTTTTTCCTGCTCATGCACGATTTTTTTGAAGGAATTTCTTTTGAACGTGAAAAACACTGAGTTGTTTAACCCATTCACCAGCATATCAGTATTTAGACTACTTGTAATTTTAAAGTAGTGATGCACACTTCAAGTGTCCAATAAACATTTTGTTCTATTTTAGAAGTACACCATTAACATTTAATTCTTAAGCTACCACACAGTGTCACACTTCAAATTAGTCTAACTAAGATTTAAAAGATACTCCTTGTAATAGTAGCAACGGACCGTGAGTACACCTGACACACTCTCCATTCCCCCTCCCCTCCAAACCAATTCACCAGCAACACCACCAATATTCGCAGAATTGCTACGCGCTGATCGGAACTGACACACCACAGCAAACTAAACTTACGGATGGACTGCAAACTTTTCCATTAGAAATGTAAGCTGGTGAAAGGGTTAAGAGCGGTCAGAGCTGGGTAGCAGGCGAATACAGGAATTTCCTGTATTTTAGAACACGTACGGAAAGAGATAAAATGTAATCACACAGATGTGGCCCCTCAGATGCCATCTGGGTTTCGTTTTTCTCAATCAAAACCAGTCAAACGCAGATTTCAAAAAAGTGATCAGATTTATTCTTAGAGCATCAGAGACCATAAAGAGTTTAAATTCTGCCCTAACAGTAGACAAAAAGTTGCAATTTTGTCCAGAAGCATCTTATTCTGTCTCCTAAGACTACTCCTTAGTTAAAATGAACAAACTCTAGCCACATTATAATTTCAAAATAAAACTCAGAATCACCCACAAGACATGCTGATTATCTAGAAATACAATTTGTAGGTTGTTCCAATAGTATATTACACTACGTTTCCAGGAGCCTTCCTGCTAAGAGGTTCAGAGGAGCAGAAGCACCATTATTCTAGAATTCTAGCCATGGAAATTCTGCAGCCCATAAAAATAATCATAAAACCAGGTTAAAACAGCTCCAAAAGCCATAATGCTTACCTAAATATTTGCTCTCTGCTGGTTGCTCCAGTTCACGGAAAGCACTGTACTTGTCTCCAGCATCTAGTGCAAATGAGAAGAGGAGCACGTTTACATAAAGATATTAGGAATTCATACCATAAATTTTATATTGACATAATTGCTTTGATTTGTAAATATTAATAATTTATCAAAACCAAGATATATTAAATATTGCAATAAATTGCTCATAGGGGTTGTGTATTTCTCCCTTTACCTCCAAAAGCAGCTGTACTTTCAGGAGGCTTCTCGGCCGCAATTCCTTTAAACGCAGCGTACTTATCGGTTGAGGAGAGCGTCTTATTACCTGGGAGGGGCATTAGTAATGCAGGAACGCTAAAAACAACAGAAAGAAAAGCAAAGGTCCTTAATTTATCCATAAGAAATCTACATTCCCAGGTTTTATTTTAAGGAGCCTCTTGTTATGACTACACAATTTGGATCACTAAACCTAAGCTTGTACCCTAAAGAGTTCTTAATCCAGACCCTGCTGTCAACTACCTCAATATTGATTAAGAATAAGAGCGTGTAAAGAGGCAGCTGGGTGACTGATGAGTGAATTCACACTTTATCTCAACCATATTTCTTCAGGCCAGAAGTTAATTTTCACCCTTCTTGACTTAAATTTGAACCAAAACATGAACAAAATACTGCAGAGCCTCCGAGCGCAGGAGCTGACACCGAGCACAGGCACACAGGAATCGCTGCTGGTAACCAGCACTTGAGCCAGAAAAACATGCGGACAGTTCACCCTGATAGAACTAGATATAGTCAGGAGTTCAAACTCCATGAGATCTGCCAGCTCCGTACTTTCACCTTACCTACTTTCGATTATATTTCATTACATATCGCAAAATTAAGAGACTCGAGTGGAAGCACTGTTCAAACGGACGGAAAGGATAACCTTGAATTTCTGTCAGAGCAAATCAGCAAGTTTACATATCTGAACAGGAGAATAAGGATTAGTCCACAGTTACATAAGGAAATATTTGGCACATCAACACACTCTACTTTATAGAGTAAAACTGCCATAATAATCTAACACCCTGTCTGCTGGAAGATGTAGAAGACATTCTGCAAGAGCTCTGCTCGCCCTCCACACCAGCCCCTTATCAGACCTTGGTAGCTCCACACAACAACATTCTTTACATAGGAATGATGCGTTTTACCTCGACTTTATGTCATTCAATACCATGCACATTAAAAATGTGAATGAATTTCTATGTCGTTCCTCAGCCTGAAGCAAGAATCTTTCCAGAGCCATTTAAATCTCCTTATCAGCAGCGTACAAGCAGCACACAGAGCCAGCACTTGCACACACGTGTTGACGACGGTCTGTGGTGCTTGCAGACAGCTCAATGTCAAAAAATATAGCTCTGGTAATATAATTAAATTTCACATCACTGCAAAACAGGCTGTTAGATATGCAATCGTGGCAAATGTAATGGTTAATCAGCTGTACTCTACAGATGGGCTTTTTTAAATAAAGCTCCATAAGCAATTAGATTATAGCTCATTGTAACATTCTGTTCAAAACTGAGCGCTTTTACAACTGAATAAAGAGAATTGCTGCAGTGAGAAAGAAACACCATTTTAAAGGGTTTTTTTATGATCCCCTACTTCCCGTTGTGGAATTTACAAACAACGTTTCTGTTAAAACTTTCAACTGAGATCTATAGTCAGTTATTGAAAATTTAAGCACTGGCCAGAGAAACAACAGAAATAACAAACGCCCTGTCCACTGGAGTTCTGTCATTTAAGAACTCTTTGCATGAATTTTGGGGTCCACATTGAGGGCCTGAAGAAAGACCTTGATGTCAGCAAATGGTTTCTATCAACCCCAGCGAGCACGGGCTCGTACTTTAACGAAGCACATGCACTCAGTGCAGAACTCCTCCGTCCTGCTGGATTTTTTCTGAATAGCTTAATGTAAGATTTTCGCCTGAGTGCACAGTATGAAGTAACTTTCAATCGCCTGTGCGGTGGCATAAACACTTGAAAACCTATCCCCATACCTCGTAAATGCAATTTCCCTCAGCACGCTGACTAGAATGCCAAAGAACGGCCAGCCACCTATGGCACATCAAATGTCAGTTTTGATTCAGGAAGCCTAATTGTAGTTGTAACAACCTTCAAAAGAAACTGTCAGAGTAGAAGGCAGGTGATAGAAGAAAATCACAGCCTAGAAAGCTACCAACAAAAGAGGAAAACATTTCCTTTCCTAAATGAATTCTAAAATACTGAAGGGGTGGAAATCAAACATCTCCTACCTATTCCGGTTCTGTGAACCGGCTGCTTTGGAGGAGCCAGCGCCATCCCCTTGGAAATCACTGAAGGAGTCATCCAGGGAGCCAGACTTTGAAGCATCTTGGAACTCCTGGAAGTCATCGTCTTCTGCTTTTACCACCTGAATTACAAACAACATGTAAGTTGCTATATTGTCTTTTTAAATGGCCATATAGCATGAGAGCAGTTCCGATTAATGTGACTGACAAGTAGGGGGAGATAAAAAAAAATACCTTTCAACATTAGCAAGCAAAATTAACACGGTCAGTGCTTCCACTTCAACCAACCCAAAGCACACAAGGTGTACAGGATTACAAGGGGTACGCATGAACAACAGAAGGACCTCTATTCCTTTCACATGAAACTTATAGTTAATCATAGCCACGTCATCTTTTACTACATGACAAATATTAAAAATTTAAAATCAACACACACAGCAAAAGTATCAGAAGAAATATTTCCTAAAGAAGGATGAGCCATATTTGCAAACAGCAAAATGTATCCCCTACAGGATTTATAGTGTTGTAAACCAAAGGTTTTCATACTTCTCAGCTTCTCCTGAAAACTCTGACTTATTTGACCAGCTAATAGTCTGTTGTGTAGTTTAACTTAAAATTCCATTTCATGTGCATTACAAAATTCTACTTACAATGAAAATCCTCTTTCATTGCAAGTAGCTTGTAATGGAGGCAGCTTTTGTACCTCTTCTAGTGCCACCAGAAAGAAACAGAAAGAAATAACATTCTTAGTGCCGTGACTTCACGTTTTCAGCCACGACGTGCTAGATTTCAGCTCCATTTTTTGCTGCTGACTTAAAGCCCGTTGTCATTACGCAGCTTTGAAAGGGTCAGGCTAATTCTCTTTCCAGGCCAAGCGAGATTTGCCGCGCAGAAGAGCGAGCTGACCTGTGCGGGCGGGAAGGCCGGCAGGAAGGCTCCCGAGGGCTGCGCCGCGGCTCCGCCGGCCGATGCCGGCACGTTCATCCCCAGCACGCTCGGCCCCATGCCGAGTGGCACGGAGCCCGGCGGCGCCGAGGGCAGCAGGGGCTGCTGGCTCACCGCGCCGGGCAGTGCCATGGGAAACCCAGTTAGAGTTGGAACGGGGGCAGCTGGAAACTGGTTTAGCACATCGGGACTCACTGCAGGCATTCCTCTCTGTAAAAGCAGACACAACCATGTACACATCAACAAAAAGGCATATTGTGTTCTCGGTTCCAGTTTCTAGCTTGTATTACTGAGACTGTGAAAGAACAGGGTACTGGTCAAGCTTCAAATAAACCTTCCAAAGCAAAACCTGCCATAAAGAGCCTCTATAAGTGAATCATATTAAACACCTTGACCCTGGGGTTACACAGAGAGTACTGACGCCTGCCTGGTGCAGGAGAGATGTGGCGAGTGTAGCTGTTCACAGGAACCGTATCGTTTGAGGAAAACAGAGGCGTGTACAACAGAAGACAAACAGCCAGTATTTTCTACTAGGAATACATAGACGTGAGTTTGGTAGGCACATCAAACAACTATCTTCAACTGACACTAAAGAAAGGAGTAACTGAAATGTAAGTGCAAGGGAGCAAGGGATGTAATTATAATCCCACCAAAGGTACAAGGGGAGTTTCTCCTCTGGACTCCAAAAGCAGGAGTACTTTACTACAGGTGTGGTTCACAGCCACCCGTGCCAACACACAATCGATGGCAGATTGGTGAACTCCCTCTTTGCACTGGTTTCTGTGGCGCTGGCTGTACCTGAGTGACGGCGATCATGGCCAGGACGGCGTAGAGCTCCTCCTTGGTGAGCTTCCCGGGGGTCGTGCGGTTGGCTAACGCCCAGATTTGTCCAAGGGTCTCCCTGGGCAATCCAGACGACATCAGTATGGGATAGAGTTTCGCTGTGTCTATGCCGGCAGGAGTCAAAGTGGTTTCTAAAATTTTCTTATACAACTCTGTAAAGAGGGAGTCAGTATTAGACAGTGACTACTACGTCGCGTTTCATCTAAATGTGTTATTGGATGGTCTTTACAGACAAGTTTAAAACAAGCAAAGAAATATTTTATAAAAAATACAATTAGTGCTCTATTTCAAAACATGTTTCTTTAATGAAGTTGCGGGATAATCCATATAAAAAGATAGTTATAACAGCTTTATGTATTTAAATCTCAGTGCAATCAGTATTTACTACAGCATTTCATTTTCTGTTTACTGAGTGATTTGCATAAGTAAGATAAACAGCCTTAAGAAATGAGCCTGTTTAATTACAAGACATGCCGAAAACCAGACTACCCCAAAAGCAGTATTATCAGCAATGCAACCGCTACTAGTATAACCTCTGTCGTAACAGGTTCTAGATAAAACATTTAAAATAAATAAAATCCATACTTCAAACACAGATAGAACCACATTTAACGTATTGAAGATATAGGATTCATGTGGTGACTGAAGAATAATACTTGGATTGATAAACAGCAGCGTAAAGCACAGGTGCATTCACACTTTACATTGCGCACTTTCTGGTTTACCTGGGACCAAGCTGTCATTGTAAATCCAAGGAGGCATCATTTGCTGAATCGGGTCCTGTGAAGGGAACACTCCAACTCCTAAACGTATTCCATTCAGGAAGAAAAAGACAGTTGTATTAGGATATACAGGTTCAGGCTATAAAGATCTCAGACACTAGACCATACTTGGTCAGTAGCATTTAGCATTTCAGGCAAAGATGTCACAGAGGAACCACTGTGTGCAGAGGAAAAACAGCAACACGTGTTTCACCATAACTAGAATGATTTGGCAGTAACAGCACGTCCTCTCACCCCCCAGGAAAGTGAGATTACACAAAGGGCCACATGTATTTTTACCATCTCTGACTACAGCGCAGCCCACGGTTCACGCAACCCTCGAGTGCAACGTCAGAGCACTGACCAAGGTGACCCTGCATCTGTTTTGATTGGAACAAAACAGAAGTAAACCGTCAATGGTCAGCTTTAGTAAAGCCCAAATTGGAACTAAGCTTGCTTAAAGTTTTCATCTAGTCCAGCTTTTGAAATATTGATCCCTAAAGCATAGATGGTTTTAGTCATAAAGCATATGAGCAGCAAATTGTCTGATAAACAAGTAGTAGCTAGCTAAGAGTTGTAACCTAGCACAATTGTATCCCCTCAAAGTTAGAAGGTGAAAACCCACTATGGAATCAACCATCTTCAGTAATACATTTCCTTAAATAATTAAAAAGAAAAAAAATCTTTAGAGAGGACTTCTTTTTCCCCAAGGAAGATGACAGAATATTTTAAAACAGCAGACCTGATTAAATAAACACGTTAAAAGTGATTACAGCAGTAAATTCACGTGGAAAAAGTTCAGAGCAAAATCATAGTTGTTACACTTTTAGCAAGGAGCAAGAGGCACTGGCAAATTACTCAAGCAGGCGTTCAGAGCAAAATGATGCAGGATTTGCCTTAGAATTAGTGTACAGAGTGTTAGCATTCAAGCAGCATCTTATTAGATTGAAATTCTGTCAAGTGTTTCGTTTGCTCACCACACTCTTCAACTGCTCTGTTTTGTTCTGAAGCCTTGTGCACCTCTGCAGCACTGGGACCCCTTTCGTGTGCACCTACAGCATCCCAGCCAGTGATGGGCAGACTGGGATGACCGTGGCTTGCAGCCGAGGCTTTGTGCCCAACTTCGGATGTTTTAAGTTTGCTTTGCTCTTGTTCAGATTCATTTGAGCCATTATCTAAGACTTTCTCCTCCAAGGAAGAGCCTGAATAAACAGCAGGAGGAATCACTTACATTCTGTTATTCACCACCTGGATCGCAATTCCACAGTTTCAAAGGAAAAGTACCATTGGTAGCACTGGTGCGTTATCAAGATGAGTATCTGTCCCAGCTCAGACCAGTAGCACCACCCTGTCCAAACACTTTTAGAGCCTGATTCTGCCCTTTACTTACCATGCATGCACAACAAATTCAAAACCCAAAAAGCAATAAGTAGAAGGAATACATGAAACTACTTTCAGTATTGGAATTACCATTGTAAGATTATCTAGGCATCGGCAGCAGAAGTATCCAATATCTACTTATATATGCAAAATTCTTCATGTTAATCTCACCAACATCCATTTACCCCCCCAAGAGAGGAAGAACACAAGTGCTCCACATCAGCGTAACAGTTATTTTTTATACCACCACCTAAATGTATCATTTTCTGCTACAAAGATGCTAGCACACAAGACTTAATTCACTTCAGATCAATCATACATATATTTGGTGATCTTTGGACCCACACATGACTTGCTTTCACAGCGCAGTTCTAAGGGAAGGAGAAGGGGACTTAACTCTTCTTTTCCCATGGCTCAGGTTTCTACTTAATTGCCCAGGTATTACTTCTTTTGGCCAGAAATACAACCCAAGAAAACAAATAAAGACCCTGTGTAGCTTTATGCAGAAGGTGACATGTTAAATAAAAAAGATACGTTAGAGTTACCTGTTTTACGGATACTGGGTGAAGATGCAGAGGTAGGGAAATAAGGACCCTGGCCAGCTGCAGCATGCGGGATGGGAAACCCTGGGGCTGGAGGGCCAGGCTGAGGCGCAGCCTGCGGGGAAGGGCGCTGCGCGGCCTCAGCACCGGGGCGCGCGGGCTGCAGAGGCTGGGGGGCGGCTGCGGGCACCACGCGGGGGGGTTCAACGGGCCCTTGGATAAAGTCACTAAATTCTTCATCATCGGGGAAGGCAGAGTGGGAAACAGATACAGCGGAATGGGATGATGTGGGATGATCTGTAAAATGGAATGAAGACACAACGCAAAGTGATGAGGAAAAAGGTCCACGGGTGGAAAGGCAGGAAAAGTGGCAAAGGGCAGGTTCACACAGCGGATGGGCGGGGGAAACAGCGGATGCATTATTGGGGAGACGTGTGGAGTTACTGTTGTCAGCATAACACACATGAGGTAAAACTGAGCAGCCGCTTCCAACCACGCGTCTCCTCTCCCAGATTTTTATGATGTCAACACACTGATTGAAATTTGATTCCTACCATGGGCTACGGAAGCATTCGGTTTGTTCTAAACAGACCAGGTCAAAACAAGCGTTGAGGTAATATTTCAAACGGGACACAACAAGGGTGTACACAGGGGCGTTCTCACTCGAAGAGGTGTTTTATCCTCAAAAGCTCAATAATCTATCATAAGATCCATAGGAAATGTGTACTCATTTAGGCAATTTGCTGTCTGATCCCTTGCATAGCTACTCAGGCAAATTTGTCAGAAACCACCTGTAACTTGAAAACTATCAAAGAGTAAATCCACAGTAAACATTTGACACAGGAAAAGCTTGTCTAGATAAGCTTTGTGTCAGGCTGGACGCAGCACAAACCATCCCACAACCCACGGGAAACCTCTAGGAGCAATTTTTACAAATGGAGTAATTACTGAGAACATAGAAGGCTCTGGTCCGGCCATGCCCAGGCAGTGGGACTCCGGTAAGCTGTTACAGCACACTGAATTAATTATACAATGTTTTGATCATTCTTAGCACTTGTACAGCACTTCTCAGCTTCAAAAGCACTCTGCAAAATATTAATTAATGCTTTGACTAGAAAAGAACAAACGCGTTATCAATTTCCATGATATTTCACATCAGGCACAACACATTAAGCTTTCTTTTAAAGATTTCAAGTCTTCTAATAAATGCTGATATCTAATATTTCACCCTCATAACCTAACCAAGCAAACAGTAGCTAGGATGACATTTTATTTTACAAAACAGTCAATCCGCTCACTTTGTACCACCAAATAAAAGTATTTCTTGGAATTAGTTCCCCCTGCTGAGGATTCCAAACATCAGAGCTTTATTTTCAGTTGGAAGATGAGAAAAATGACAAACCTGGCTTTTTTGCATGTGATGCTGGCGTTGGGTGCATTTTAGCATCTCTAGAAAAACCATCTAAATTTCCTTTAATGGCTTCCAAAGCATCGTCCCGGCTTTTTTCACCTGTCTGAAACACCACAGAACACATTTTTGAACATTCACAGGACAGGGCAGTTTTCTTTCAATATCCACACTTCTTCAGTACAAACATTAGCAGTGCCTGCTCTTACACTTGTTTTTCCTCCAGCGGTGCCTTCCTGAAGCTTATCAACACTAACTCCCATCTTTAGAAAGCATTTATTTTGCAGACTACAGCATAATGGTGTTTCCAAGTCTTTAGCCATAGCTTAATGCACAGAAGCAATATACAAACCCTACTCAGTTATTTCTGTTCTCACCGATAAGATCCTTCAAGCTGCGGATGTCCACAACTTTGTCCAAAATTGACAAACAACAAAACGAACATTCTCTATTCTAGATAGTCAATCTATTCCCAAATGTTACACCGCACGTTGTATTTTTCAAAAGCTGGTTTCGGTTTCAAACCAGACTTTGTTTAACATTACACCAAGAGCATGTAAAGACTAACTACTCCAGATGCTTTTCAAGATGTAATCTGATGTCTCATATAAGCTCCCCATTTATTTGCTTGTTCAGAAGCCCATCCCATTAAAACCAAAAGCCTGAAGAAAGAAACAGCCCATTTATTTTCCAGGACGTACCTTGGGTTTCACACTGCTTAGGAGTCTCAGCTTTTGTTTCTGCTCTTCAAACTGGCGCCGTTTTCTTTCTTCTTCTAAGAATTTCTGCTGGTGCTCAAACCTCTTCCTGAAGCAAAATAATTTTTTAAAAAAAATCTAAACAAAACTTTTCATTACAATTCTCACGGCAAGCTTCTGCTTCATTGTTCCATTTCTTCTGTCCCAAATTCAGATGGCTTAGTGCACAGATTTCTTCTTGGAGCTGTATGACAGCCACTACTAACTTCATAAATAGCCTTCAAATGCAACGGAATCACCTCAACAATATTCCACAGCCTTAAACAGACCACTTTGCTAGAGAAACTAGCAATATTTTTCCTGTGTGGATTACCCCCCCAGACTACATCTCTCCCTTAACATTTCCCAAAAGTCAGTTAAGTGTCACTTACTGCTGTTCCTCAGCAAACTGCTTCTGCATGTCCGGGCTGTACTGGGGGGCTGCCGGGCGCATCCCCAGGAATGACGCCTGGCCCATGTAAGGCATCCCGGTCGCGGGCATCGGCCCCAAGGCCATGCCGCCCTGGAATGAAAGAAATCATACAAGTCCTAAGAGGGTTCTTTTTCCATAGGGAAAGCTAAACCACTGGCAATTACACTTAGCCAGAGCGCAAAGCGGGGAGGTGTCACAAACACAGAGCGTTAGGAGCTGGTGTAGAGTGGCGCAGCTGCGGCGGAGCAGAGCGCTGCTCCCTCAGTAGATGGCACTCCTCCCTCTCAGGAACCACTTGTGCTTCATAAAGGATTCCAACACCAAAATCAAAGCTTCAAAGCCATGCACCTACCTCAAGAGCAGGAAGGAACGTGCTTTTGGGTTTACTTGGAGGTTTTGTTTCCTGTTCTATGTGACTGCGTAATACTTCTAAATTCCCCACTGGATTGGCACGCTCCTAACCAAGGATGGACGCTGGCAAAGTGTGGTCACTGGGCAAACACAGCTTATCCAGGGGAGAAGGACGGGATACGACAACAGCCAAGAGGAGACTTGTCTCAATAAACTGCACCCACAGCAGAAACAGTTGCTGCTACATCCATTCTGGTGCAGAGAGAGCAGCAAAGTTTGCCTAATATAGGAGGAGTCAGAAAATAATTTACTTTCCTAACCATTTTGTAGTTGGTATCAAAACATGTAGGAAGAGAACAAAAGTTGTTTATTATTTTTAGACCAGCTCTTATAAAAACATCTTCCTACTATAAATTTTACAAACCTAATCTAATAAATTCCAGGAGGGAGTGGGAAGGGAGCGTAAGGAGATGGCAAGATCCAATGAATTCTGTTTGTCACATAACAATTTGGCTACGAAGCCATGCCAAAACATTAAACTGCAGCAAAGTGCAAATTTGTACATAAGCACATATGGTGCTAAAGAGAAAACAAAAGATTAAAGGAGAGAAAACATAATATAAGCTACTCATAGCTCATTCTTACTCCTCAATTAGCAACAGCAGAGTTAAAGACAAAGTTACTCTAAGCAAGAGAAAGAATGAGAATGAAACACAGGACGCAGGACAAACGGGAAAACATCACGTGGGGAAATACAGCACATTTAAGAGATTCTGTGCTCCCTAGAACAAGGTATTTAAAAAGCAAGCTTATGAATTGCCAGCTGCACTTGCAAACTTAATTCTATTAACTTCAGCATTTGAGTTACAAAGGGCTAAAACAATTCAGCGAATTGGTCATGATCAGACTGTGTACACAGACACTTCTTATAAAGGTCTCATTTAAAATACTACATGGTATGTCACCTTAATGGTAGGTACATCAAGCCAAAGCAAAGAAGAAAAAGCATGAAGCAAAATTAAAACCCTAGAAGAGGCGTGTTCTGGAAGTTTTAAGTTCTAGTTACTTAAAAATTCGATACTATTACTAACCACACTGTGGAGTAGGTGGCATGTGGTGGATTTTCAGCATCTTGCCAACGCTTTTGTTTCCTTTCCTGTTCAGAGGCCACACTTCCCACCACACTTTGGTGTCATAACACGTACCATGAAATCAAAGTGCAGATTCTGACATCTTTGAGTGGGCTCTATAATGTTCAAATTACTTTAAATATTCGTGCTGCTGTCCTCGCACTGCACCCTCAGTTCTCTCTACAACAGTGAGTAATGTGTGTCAAACTCCCCCACCTTCTCTATCCAGATCCCAACAAAACCTGGAGAATCGTTGAAATTGTCAGAAATATCTTCCAAGAGACTACTATAAAATACGATGTCCCACTACGGACTGACACCCACGCTTCAGTTTGCAGCCACGTTCCACCCGCTCGGCCCACGGCAGCGCTGGGAGGGCTGGGGCACCAGCTGCCACCTCTGACAGACACCCGGGTACCGCAGGTCACCCCACGTCCCCCCACGTCCCATCGCCACAAACCTGCATGGTCATGGGGCCAGGAGGCAGCTGAGAACCGTAATTCATGCCCATCATGCCTGGCATGTTGGGCTGCATGACAGGAACCATCGGGAATCCTTGTTGTTGCATAGGAATCATCCCTGCAATGGAACATCAAACAAGGTAAGCTCCCAGTTAGTCTGAAAGTTCTTTTGTTTTCCATCTCGCTCTTTAATTTTTTTCCCTTTACTAAACCAGCAAAGCAAAGGAAAAAAACTTTCAGTCTTGCAGGATGGTTTAAAAAGTAAATTAAAAAAAAAGCTACATTGCAAGCAGCCACAGAATTCCCTTAGTTTAGCTACTGGTCAGTGTAAGGGAAGAAACGTGATGGGGCTTTCCCAATAACTCAGCTGATGGATTCTTCCCCCATCCTCAGGATTGTCTGGGGGTTTATTTCCATATGAATTTTGAAAGGGTCATTTCCAATTAAGATTTGACTGCTGCTGATAATTGTCTGTTTCTCTTGAAAGGGAAAACTTACAATCTGGCCGCTTTTGAGGATACATCTTGGGAAACACATTCATTATTGCACGCCGTAACTGCACACTCTGATCTGGCTGGATAACTTGCCTGTAGCTTAATTATCCCACTACATATATTAGAATGGTTACAACATTTGCCAGTAAAAGCTAAACTCCAACAAAATTGGACACATCAAGCTGGAATGTATTAATTCACTGAATAAAGCCTAGTGGATTATATTTCGCTATTTTCATAGCTCATATTTTGCTGTCTTAGGAGATATATACCAACATAGAGTGTTTACCAGCGCACCATGAGATAACTATAAAATTCCATAACTGAACATCATACACAAAAACACTCCACGAGGGACAAGACACACTCAGGAACAACCCACAAATCAGTTCTTGGGATTTTTATAAGAAAATCCTCCACTTTCCCTACAAGTCCTCTCTGTATTTTCCATTAATTAAACAAACAGCACTGCAACGGGAATGGGAACAAAGGTAATTTAAGGTTGAGGCTCTCCTATCGTATTAATACTTTCCACTTAAGTTGTGACTCTTGTCCCAGGGTCTTGTTGTGCTTTGTAAATATTTACCAGGTCTTGCAACACCCACACAATATGGGCATACACAGCTGGTGCATGAAGCACAAAGAGGTTAAATACCAGACTCAAAATAACACAAAAATCTTAAAGGCAAATTCAGGTTAACAATGAAGATGTACTTTCCCTAGATCTTTAACCTATGTTCTGCTAATGCCGCTTCTTCAACATCGCACAGAAATTGTACAAATAGAGTTGCAAGAGTCAGCTCACCAGGACTGAATTCAAGGGGAACAACAGCTATGGAGTTAAATTAATAATCACGCTTCTGAGCATGAGTGCAGAACTATTTTAAGCTGTTTAATGCATCTAAATAAAGTCAAGAGCTCTGTGTTCAAAATGTTAAGTTCATACATACCTTGAGGGGGGCCCAGACCACCTGCAACAGGAAACATGAAGCTGGAGGAAGAAAAAAGGATATGTCAAAGTCTATCATTTTAGTGCAAATATAAATGAACGCCTCCAATGCTGGGAAGAAATAGACCTTATCCTCCATAGCTGCAATGCAACGGCTTTGACTCATCGACATCGCCCATTAGAGAGTGTCGGCACCAGGGCAGTTTGGCGGCACCGGGGCAGTTTGGCGGCACCGCTCAGGCGCGCGAGCACCACAGGATGAACAAGCATCTCCTGCTGGAAGGATGTGACTCAGCAAGACCATTACCTGCACCAAACAATAGCTCTCACCTGCTTAGGAAGAGTTTTCTGCAGAGAAATAAACTACCCACGAAACCCACCAACCTTTGCATTTTGGCTCCCTGCGAAACACCGAGTGTCACAATGTAATAGAGTTTCCATTTTCTCAATTACATCTAATTACAAGAAAAACAGCACCTCGGAAAAGGTATTCATTCAAGTATCAAGGGCCAAGTGCACCTGGAGGAAGAAGTGCTGAAATCATAATGGAAACTGTTACCCTTGCTTTCAAACAGCAGCATGTGCTGCGCTGCCAAAGAGCAAAAAAGAACCTCGTTTAAAGGCCTCATTTGCAAGCAACTCTCAGAAACCCACGTCAGCAATAATTTACCAAACAAGAACCCCACGCAGTGTCCCAGGCAGCTGTTACATCAAAACACCATGAAAGAGAGGCGCACGCAGAGATATTCAACATTCCCCAGCACAAGGGTGGATGTAAAAGAAACTGCTGAAGAGTAAAGGAGAAAATGCCATCACTTCTCAAAACCTGCAGGAAATTCTGAAAGCCAGCCTGGTTTGTACATATGAAAGAGCTGCGTAATATGAGTATTAAGATAAAAAAAGGAATTTAAATTATGCGTTTATCCAGGAGCAAATTGCACCTACCCACTAGACAGCAGGTTACATGGTCACCAAGACAACACGTATGACTCTTCATTTCACCCTCTAACGCAAAATATTCTTAATACTAAAGCTGCTTCTTTCCCCCTGACCCCACTGTGCTAATTTCTCCTTCCACAACCAACACACACCTACGTTCGCCACCAGGTCCAGGTCATATACACTATTCTTAGCTTTGTCAGAATGAAGAAATATTAAGTTATTTTTTAAAAGCTCACAAGTATGGAAAAGCATCTGTAGCTTCATGGTTTCCTTTCTTATTATGCAATCCAGTCAACAAGAAGTCTTCCAAATCAGCAGACGTAATGTAAACTGAACAAGCATGGCAAGGTACCACTGCTTGTTGGAAGCAAATAAAGGCCAGACTATTAAATATTTATCCCTTCCTGCAGAGCTCCTGACTAATAATTTATAAGTCTCTGTTGGGGAAAAAAATAAATAAACAAAAAACCCCAGAGCTAATTAGAGGGCACTGGAAGAGAGTTTAGTTTAAAGTAGGAAAGCAAGGTCTGTACGCAGGGCTTGGATTCATCACGGCCCTCGCTCCAGGACTGAGCTGTGTAATTGCCAACACCAGCCACACACACGTACACGAACCACATCAACTCGCTTCGTCAAGCAACGGGAACCTTCTTTCTAAACTACTTTTCAGAGATGCAAAGAAATGCCCATACGCATCTAGTTAGAGCAGCCGATTCTCATCGCTGAGGAAGCAAATTGAGGCCCAGCTGTTTGTGAGATGAACCGAAGTGCCACAACAAACCTCTGAACTCGATCACCACCCGGGGACAGCAGCAGCATCAGAAGTAACTGGCTTGTAAAGAAAACATTTTAATTCCAGTTACCTCAAAATGGAAAACTGCCAGGAGAATTAACATTAAAAAGACAAAATAAGAAAAAAATAAGCATGTGTATGCTAAATGAAGCAGCCTGTAAGGACCAGCGCACCACGTGGGGACTGAAAGGCCATCAACAGCCAGGGAACTATGCTGCAAAATGACCAAACAGGCTTTCTACACAATGGAAACTTATCACCCTAGATGTTTGAAACGTATAGATTAGTTGACTATTATCCAGCATGTTATTTGAATGTAGTTTCTCACTCCCTGTTTTCTCCACAGTGGTTTAATGCACTTGCAGACGTTTCTTCTCTCAACAGCAGCAGCACCCAGGTCCATGGAACGAGTCCCAACACTTGGGGTAACACAGGAACAAAGTGCGTGATGCATGTTACATGCTGCACAAAACAAAATAAACATACGGAAAACAAAGCAACTGCCCTACAACAGAACTCTAATAGTAGTAATATAAATCTGAAAATCCCTGTCAGATAAGCATCTTAAAAAAAATCCCAAAACTATCCTACTTGTATTACACTAGAAAAGCTCCAAACTACACGTAACATTCTCCTGTCCACAAGTGGACTTTTAAACCCCTTCATTCCCAATCAGTACAACTCCATCAACACAATACAGACTGCCAGAACACTTTTGAATGGCAGAAATCCACAAAAATTAAAGTGAAAACAAGGCAAAGAACCCACAGAGACACAGAGGACGGAACTTCACCTCCAGATTTCATTCTCAAAGAAACTGAAATGCTAACAATGGGAAGCAAGGATTTTTAAACCCTTTTATTCTTCAAAACCTATAGTCCACTAAGAGCACTTTTGTTACTCTGCTAATAAATCGCGGAGCAGGCGGCGTTGCTCTGAGCTGTCAGACGTTCACCCAGCGCCTCACAAGAGCTGTTTCAGGTTTCCACACGCGGGACACACGCAGACTGCTCCCGTCCCGTCCCGTCCCGCCCGCACAGACACACACGCTCCCGCTTTTCCCGTCCCAGGAATCCCAGAGCCCTGGGACCGTTCCCAGCGCGGAGCAGCGGGCGTCTCGGCCGACAGGGACAGACACCCCGGCACGTCCCCTGAAACACCCACAAACCGCAGGCTTCAGGCAGCCCAGACAACTCGATGAACTTAAATTCCCTTTGTTGAATGCAAAATTCACCCAGCGTTCCTACAACTAGGGCAACAGATAAACAGCACGCAAGAGCCTACGTAAAAACCCAACATTACTAAGTCTTCAAAGGTAGCGAATTACAGCTTCCTAACCTTTCCAAAAACACAACGGTGTGGTCACACGTCTTTTTTACAGCTGTTTATTTCTCCTGACACCATTCCCCACTCCTCTCTCTTTGCTGAGGTGCCTTTTGTGGGGTGGAGGGGAAAAGAGAAGAAGCCCCCCCAGCAGGCGCAGCGAGCGAGGGCTCAGCCGCCACCAACCTGCCCGGTGGCGATAACCAGCTCATCGGCACCAGCGGCACCGAGCAGGGCTGGCAAATCCCAAAACCCTTTCCAGCCCAAAATCTGAGACTGTGGGACCTGTGGGCGACGACTGCCCGCGCCTGGACCAACGGGGGGATAAGGCGGCTCCCAAAGGGCAAATACAACCTGTCAAACCACCACGGCTGCATTCCCCACACCCCACCCGGGACACCCACACCCCACCCGGGACACCCACACCCCACCTGGGACCCCCACAGCCCCCGCCTGGGCCCGGACCCCTACATCGCACCCGTCCCCCGAGCCCCCACCGCACAGGTCTCCCCCTCACCCCTTCCCCTCATCAACCCGCAGTTCCCCCATCCTTGTCCCCGCTGTGTCCCCCTCAGTCCCTCCATCGCCCGCCTGTGACCCCCAGTCTCCGTCCCACACCCCCCACCTCTGCCCTACCTGTCTTCCTCCTCCTCCTTCTCCTCCCCTCCACATGCCCCCACCTCCTCTGCGGCCCCACACCCCGCTGGCCGCAGCCCCGCAGCCCCGCTCCCGGGTCCCGGGTCCCCGCCGTGCTCCGCCGCCACCCACCTGGCGGCCCCCGCTGCTCCGCCGCCCGCGCTGCCCGCCGCCCCGCCGGCGCCCCCCGCGCCGGGTCCCGGCCGCAGCGCCATCTTCCCGCTCCGGCCCGGCAGCGCCTGTCAGCTGAGCGGCGCCGGCTTCCGGGGCCGGGCCCGGCGCGGCCCGCCCACGGCACCACGGCCCGACCCCACGGCACGGCCCCGCGGCCACAGCAACGGCCCGACCCCACGGCACGGCCCCGCAGCCCAACCCCACGGCCACGGAGCCAACCGGCCCCACAGCGAGCGGCCGCGGCGGGAAGAGGCAGCCGGGCGGCCGGGGCTGAAGGGGCCTGCCTTCTCCTCAAGAATTCTTTATAAAATCGAGATTTTATGTTGATAAAAGTTAACTTCAGGCACCTAAAAACAAATGTGTTTTTCCTGAAAAGGAAAAAGCGCTGCCCTCCTGTCCCAAACCAGGGGATTGTGCTGAACCCGGCCCTGCTGAGGGGACTGGAAATACTAATTACCTGGTAGTTGTACCAGCCCAAAACCTCAGACATACTGTAAAATAAGCACCCCCGGTGAGGTGCGATTGATTTACAGCACAGAGCTGTGCAGAAGCAGCTCCTCTCCACTCACGGATCAGCCCAAGCTTCCTACAATACATGGAAAAGTGGGAGTTCTGGAGCCCCGCACTTCACAGGGGAGTAAATCCTGAAAAAGGCCACTGCTTCAACCTCTTAATAAATTACTGATCAGTGTCACAAATCATATTAAAGAGCCTGAAAGAGTTTTAAGATAAGAGCTGAAAATTTTGTGTAGCTAAAGAGAAATGTGGCACATTTTCCTGCAGAATTAGAATTGCACAAAGCTGCTCGTTACCAAAAGCTTGTTTTCTTCCCTGCTGCTATTATTGGAATAAGCACATTTATTCTGAATATTGGTAACTTCTCATTCACATTGTTAAAGATATTCCACACTGTAGCCATCAATATCATGCAGCAGGCAACTTGGTGTTTATCAGATTACACCACTGCATTTGTATTTAAATATACAGGCAAATTTGTTCACAGATGTCCAAATGAAGACATTAATTCCTATATAACCCAAGCACAAGATGAAATTTTGCAAACGAAGCAAAACCAACTCAAACTTCAGTCTAGCCCAGGAATAAGAACAGGATGCAGAAAGGCTTCATCGCTTTCCTCACAAAACATCAGTTGGCACCTGGGCAGAGCAATTAATTACCCGAGCTCTGGTGTAAATGAGTTACACGGGCCTGGGCTCCATTTCCAAACTGGATCAAGTATGATAAAGCAAGAAGGCAATGCGGTACAGGAGGATTACAGAGAAACCACTTCTGCATTACCAGAATTCTGACAGCACCACAGTGGACTGAGAACACAGAAGAAAAGGAGATGGAAAATGTATAACATGTAAACACCTGCAGACTTGTTCCATGAACGCTGTATAGACAGGCAGCTCTCTGTATTAGCATCTTTTATGACCTTGTTTATTCTGGTTTGAGGCTTAAATATGACACAGTACAAATTTACTGAGTTTACAGACATGTCAAGTATTAGTTATCCCAAAATTATTTTACGGAAGCAAAACAGTAGAAGGAATAAGGCTTTACTTTCATATGCAAGTGGGTTTGGTTTGGATTTTTAGAGTCTCCAGGGAAGCCTCACAGTAAGATTTGTGTGTTTTCTGCCACTGAATCTTCTGGAAGTCTGACAAACATATTAGGGATGATGTGAACACAGACCTGACAGCACTTCCAAGGAGCGATACAAAACTGTGTGGTACTAACACAAACAGATGCTATTTTAGAACTATTGTTCAGAAACATGAAGCATTTACTGCAAGAGAACACTCTTCAGCTTCTATAAGAAGCATTCAGGAATACACTACTGGTATTTCAGTAGAGACTTTCTTGCATGTGAACATCCATCCTCACCCAGAGGAAACCTAAGAAGTATTTTTCTCCCTTCACCTCTGCTGCTGCCGTCTTTCTCTGCGCTCCAGCACGGACTCGGGTGTCAGCCCCAGCTCACGAGCAGCCTCTTGCCATCCATTCAGCTTTTCACACAGTCTGTAATTTACTGCCATTTTTATCTTCTTTAACTTTCTTTTTTTCCTTAATATTTTCCTTTGTAGTTTTCCTACAAGAAAAAATTGGAGGCCAAGACACCTTAACATTAGATATAAAAAAAGATGAAGTATATAGCAGTGACACAGACATTAGTTGTTTTACAACATATTAGCACAGCTGAACACAAATCCTTAGGTAGCAGCATTCCAAAGCACAGGAAAAGCTTGCTGAGCCTTTCCTGAATAAACAGCATCTCTTACCACCTCTTGAGAAAAAACTACTTACATTTTTCTTTTGGCTTTTTTTAAGAAGCACTGAGGGGTGGTACAAATGGATTCTCTTGTCAGTGGCTTCTTAATGAATTTCTTCTTTTGTTTGCTGAGAACGACATTTAGCGAAGAAGGATTAAATTTCTTTAAAGAGTAAAAATTAATATCCAACTAAATATAATACCTAATGAAAACCTTTGCCAGCTGTTAGGGATTTATGGGTCTGAACATATTTTCAGTGTTGTTTATTCTGAGATTAGTTAAGCCATGTTATCTCCAAGATATATATACTATAATAAAGTTTGTTTGAATAAATCCTATATATATATAAGGATTTATACTTTCATAAACTATTAGAAGTTATGAAAAAGCATAAAAAGAAGCATTAATTAAAAGAAAATTCTAAAGGTAACTCAGAAGAGTAAAGAACTTTATTCCATGTATCGGAAGGCAAATTCCTGAGCACTGGCCTAGGAAGCCTAAACCAGATTTCAGAGAACTCCTAGGAAAATAGTCAACTCCAGGAAAACCACGAAAATTCTGTTTCCACTTTCCTCTGAGTAAAAACCAGCCACAACCACCCTGTCTAAAATGCCTGTTGCAGCTAAACTACAATTATATTACAAAGAACCAGATCATTGTAACCCTTATGCGCCCAGCACCACTCATGCAGGCTTTAAAAATGGGGAACAAATGGGGAGAGTATTCAAATGAACGCACCTTTGCAGCTTGGGGAGGTGTTTGATGTAGTCTGGCACAGGACAGCCGGCTCGCTGGATAACACTGGCTATGCTGCAAAGGAGAGGAGGGGAGAGATCAGCGCTGGCAGGGAGTGCACGGACAAGAGATGAGCATCTGCTATGGAAATGTCAGTCCCTAACAGCTGCCTGCTTTGTTGGTTTGGGCTTGTTGTGGTTTTTTAAAAAGCAAGACATAAAGACTTATAAACGAGTTTGAAATAAGGTGAGGAAGAAACAAAAAGGCATAAAAGGCTTAAATGAAACTGAATGACTCCATCTGGATAGTTTCAACAAATTTAAATGAAAAGCATTTTTACCATATCATGTTTGCAACTTACCTCCGTAACAAAGGTTTATCATCTTCTGTAAAGAAAGTGACGGCTTTTCCTGCGTGCCCCGCTCTTCCAGTACGACCTGAGAAACACAGATTTTGCAGCAGAGAGTAGAGATTTTACTTTCAATACCTCCCTTTATTCGCCTCCCCTCCACAGCCCCAGCCTGCCGCTGTGTTAGTGCGGCCAGCACGTGGGCACACGGCTCCAAACACCGCGCCTGGGGAACAGCTGTGCCTGAAGCGGACAAGTTTTTAAGGTTCATAGAAGACTGACAAAGAGTAAAGCAGTTTTACTGAAGGTTGAGCCCAGATAAAGTGTCTCTAGTGATGTGGAAGCTGGTGCTGCCACAACAGGTTTGGTTTCAGGATTTTTGCTCATGCACAAGAGCATCTACATTAAAGACCTAGGAAAAGAGAAAAAGGGCATAACTTGTGAACAATCACTCACCTATCCTGTGGATGTATTCCACTGCACTCGTTGGCAAATCATAATTAATGACCATATTCACTCCTTTGAAGTCGATCCCTCGAGCCAGTAAGGCTGAGCAGATAAGCACCCAGATCTTCCCAGCTCTGAAACAGCGTACTACGTTATCTCTCTGGGAAAAGAAAAGAAAGATACCCAGAAACAGCCTAATTAGCAGTTTGAGAAAGGAGGTGAACTTGTTTCCTAAAAGTTGTCATGATGTTAACAAATAAAACTAAACTTGTAAATGAAAACCTGCAACAATTTATTGCCAAACCCACCTGAAGTTATATTCCAACACTCACTTTTACCTTTCTTTCTAAAGTGTTTCTTGAAAAGAAATTATATCCTCCTACCTGTTGCTGAGTTTTCTCTGCATGGATGACATCCACGTTGATGCCTTCATAAATGAGTTCATGGAAAAGCTCTTTAGCCCTCTCGATAGACTGTACAAACACAAGGACGGGAGGAGCAAATCCCTGTAAAAGAATCAGCTCGTTGAAGGTTCAGGTCCTTTTCCTGCCGTTACTGGTTACAGACACTGAGCCACTAAAGAGACTTAACCAGCCCCAGTATTTTACACCTCAGGGGATCATTTTTTTTTGACTAGCCAAATCAGTCTCTCCAAACTACCTTTTTAACAAGCTCTCTCATTGCCGTTAGTTTTCCTGTCTCAGATCCAACAAACAACAGCTCTTGCTCTACCGTCTCTGCTGCAGAGTTTCTGAAAGCAGAAATCCAACAACCGTTAGAGTTTATTCACATCTTTATAAACACCAGAAAAAATATCGCACAACCAACTTATTTCACCAGTACACACCTCGCTCCAACAGACACCAGCACGACGCTGTCGAGGTTGAGTTTGCACCACTCCTCCACGTCCTGCGCAAAGGTTGCGCTGAACAAGGCTCTTCTCACCAGGTGGGACGTGCAGGCCAGGAAGACGGAGGCCAGCTGATCGCGGAACCCCGACTTCCCGTCCTCAAACAGCTTGTCCGACTCATCCACCACCAGCCACTCCACACTAAGAACACACAGGTTTTCTTTTTAGTGAGAGGCACTTGTGGAGAAGGCAAAAATTCTAACAGATGCAAGGACCACACACGCATCCACTTTTCAGCAGCAATGCCAGTAGCAAAGCCAGATTTTTATAAAGGCTCTCGGTACCTGGTCAAGTCTATTGCTGGAGGATCCTGCTTCAGCAAATAAATGAGCCTGTTTGGAGTAGTAACTAGTATATCTATAGGAAAAAAAAAAAAGGGCAAAACATTAAAAAAAGACACAAAATAAAGCAGATAAACAGAGGCCTGAGAAACGCAAGTTCCAATCCCATCTGTGGCAGGTGCAACACCGCAGGGCCCACTGTCTGCCTCACGTCCCATTTCTGCCATGCCAGCTACTTATTTGGTGTTGAGCAATAGACTGCATGTCTTGCGTGGTGTTACCCAATCTCTTTATAACCACACAGGCCAGAAGAGAAAAGTCAGCGGCATTTTTTAAATTTTCAGAAGCACTGCAGTAGTTAAAACAATTACCAAATTTCTTAGAAGACTTGGGCCCAAACTTCTTGGCTGCTTCAGCTGCCTTGTGGATCATATGGATTCTGAAGCCGGTGCCCTCAGCCAACTTCACCAGCTCCCGATGTGTCTGAAAAGGCAGCAACAGGGATTAGGTTTTCAGTTGCTCACCAGAAAAACTGCAGGCAAGCCTTTCATTACAATGTCAAGCATCACTCTGACCCAGGTGTTAAGAGAAAGTTGTCTGGTCTTCTTAGCATAATAAAACTCAGCTTTCTAACACGGATTATCCACCTGAAAGTTCTCACAGATCTGACAACCATGTTTTGACTCTAACCGTGTAGCTACTATTTTACTGATTCAGAGTGAAAACCTGAAGTTCACCAACATGACAACAACCCCTTTCCCCTCCACAGACCTGGCTCGCGAGTTCTCGGGTGGGCGAGATGATCACTGCCCTGAATCCTTTGTTCCTGGGTTGTTTCAGATGTGCCAAGAGAGGAATACAAAATGCCAATGTTTTTCCAGATCCAGTAGGAGCTGAAGCTAAAAGTTCCCGACCCTGTAAGAAAAACAAGCAGGGTGTTACATTTTACTACAAAAAAGAGTAAAAAAATCACAGTCATGTAAATATTAATATTACCAATTAACCCAGAATACATTAGTAAAAGCACATGTCAATATTGTAATGGCCAAGGACCCAAAAGAGGCCACTCTCCAAATTCGGCCAAACTCCCTGTAGCAAAACGCGGTACCAGAAAACTCACGTGCAGCATGACGGGAATCGCCTGCATCTGGATCGGCGTTGGAACCTGGAAGCCAGCGGCTTGAACGTTCTCCATGATTTTAGGGTGGATTTTGTATTCCTTTTGAAGTTGATCAAATGTGGCGATTGGGTCAGGAAGATCTGTTCCTTGAATGTTAATCCTGTGCTTATTTCTGAAGCGGTTTATCTAAAAGGCACAAGACAAACTGTCTTTCATTCTTTGACAGCATAAAGCTAAACATATATGGATTCATCTTGGGGTTTTTTTCCCCATACTCAGCCACATTCCTCCCAAGAGAAATTACCATAAATGAACCTCAGTTTTCAGATGAAACACCCACAGAAACCAAGTACATCAGAATTCCATGGTCCCACCTTTTCCCTCCTCAAGCGTTCAAGTTTTTCTGCAGTAGGTTTTTTGTCTTTTGCATCTTCAAATTTTGCTTCCAGAGAGGACATCCACTTTATTCCATTATTCTCTGACAATTCTGGCATTGATGCTGCTTCTGGAAGTTTCAAGAAATTGGTACTTCCCTTAGTAAAATCTCGTCAAAAACTATTTGGTAAAAAAGATCTCAAAACCATTTTTCTCTCTTTCTCACTAAAGTTAAATGCGGCTCTGGAAGGATGGGGACAGCATCCCCGTGCCTCAACACCAAATCTTGGTCCAGTTATTTTACCAGCTCTGACACAAGCCAGTCAAAGAACCCAGAAGCTTCCTTCCTTCTGGTAAAATGACTTACAGTACTTACAGATTGAAATGAAACTGAAACAAGTAAGAAGTATACACTCAAACAGGGTATTCTGCCAGGGATACATATGAATGCATAAATACCTCGCTTCTTTTTCTTCTTTCTTTTCCCTTCGCTGCTTTCTGCAGCTCTTTTTCTCTTTCCTGCCACCTCTCCATGGTTTGTTCCCACTCCATTCTCCCGCTGCTCTCCGCCCTTTCCCTCTTCAGCCCCTGCGAGCCCCCAGCCCTTTTCGTCAGACCCCAGGGAGGGCTCCTCCTTGTGCCCGAAGAAGTCGAGGCTCTCCAGGGAGACGCCACCGCCACTCCCTTTTATCACCTGAGGGAGAGAGCACGGGAGGCGGTGAGAAGCCCTGGCCAGAGCCCACACGCCAAGGCCGCAGGCAGGCCCGCGGTCCCGCCGCGCGGAAGGGACGCGGCCCTGGGGCCCACGTCGCGCAGGGAACGGTTCCCGCGCCCGTCCCAGCCTCCCCCCGGTGGCTCCGCACCCCGAACCGCCGCGCATCTTGCCCGAAGCGCCGCACGTCAAAGCGAGCACCGGCGCCCAGCCGCCGGAACAGCTCCTGCGCCTCCATCTTGCCAGTACCCAGCACGACCCGCGGCGCCGCCGGAAGTAGCGAGCACGTGCCTGGCTGGGTATCGTAGCAACCACCCCCGCGGGGTGTCATGGAGCCGCGTTGCCGTGGCAACCGCGTGGTCAGGCTTCGCCGGGCCGCCATCCGCTGTAGGCCGCACCAGGCCCGGGGTACCGGGAAAGACACCTCGAGGCGGGCACAGCCGTTACCCACATCCCGAGGGCCGAAAGCTGTGCTCCCTTCCCTGCTGCAGGGGGCTCTGGGCCGAACGTGTGGCTGTGGGTCCCCTCTGGCCCCTTCCAGCTCTGCAGCAGTAACAGGGGCTGGAAGGAGCTGGCGGGGGCACCCACAGCAGGGTGGTGTTTCTTGATACCCCGTTTCCTTTTATTTCTTTTTAAAATCATTTGCATGAGGTCTACACGAATCAGAAATATCGAATCCAGTGTATGAGCCATAAAACTGTTCTACATCTTTATAGGCCGATTGCAGTGTTTTGTTCTTTTGTGTATTCCTGATGGCGAGTTAATTGCGCTGACTGCTTCACCTATGTTTAAGGAAGGGTTCAACTGAAGAGGAGGACAAAAGCTTTTGTGGGAAGTTTTTGTTGGTGCGTGTCTGTGCTCTGGTGATTTACAGTATCATTAGCTGGTCTCAAAGGGCTGATGGGACAAACTCCCTTCTATCCATCACGGCGCTGGCATGTGGAGATTATCAGCTCTGCTGGGCACAACCACTGCGCTGCTTAGAGATGTAAACTTAGGCCCTAGACATTTCTGAGGAGGTAAAACAGTGGCTTGTTTGCACTATTCATTGCCTGGATCATCCCTTTTTTTACATTCTCTTCGTGGATCGGCGGGGAAGTCCCTTTGTGATCTGCAACAAGCGGCTCTGCCTTTGTGAAAGCGGAGGAATGTTCTCTCTTGGTCTGATTCAAACCTATTTGGTTAAAAAAACTTAGTGCTCAATCCTATGCTCCTCATTTTAAGACCCGCACTGACAGAACATTTCAGCACGTGTGTGGTGTGAAGCTGCTCAGCAGTCCCAGTGACACTCAAGTTAAAGTCAGGAATGCACCTGGTTAATTTGTTCAGTCCTTGATTTCCACTGATACAATCCAGCCTCACAACTCTGCTTGAAGAAAGAAACGCTGGAGGCAATGGCAGGAGCAACCCAGCGACTGGCTCAGCTGCTCAGGGCAGTCAAAAAACTGCACAGATTAAGATCAGAATTTATTTAATTCATGCATTTATTCATTATGATAAACTGTGAGACCCAATAGTACAGGTAAGTCTCCTAGTACTCTGTATCAGATCAAACAGTACAGGTATTTTTCCTGGTGTTCTTGAAGTAAAACAAACAGAAATCCAATTAAGCAACAACAGCATTACAAAAACTATTTTATGTAATAAAGTTCTCAAGAACTGCACATTTATGTTGCCAAAATCTGAGAACCCTAAGAGGTGCAGGCAGCAGCTGTTCCTCCTGTAGCACTCACTACTTTAATTACAAACTTTGAGATGACAAATCACATAAACACAATCCTCTCCACAACCCCTATCTGCCTGATTTATAGCGGTTTTTCTTTGCCAACCTTTTGACTTGCCGGCAGACGGGTGGAAGCAGCCGCACGGGGACCCGGGTGGGTGCAGAGCACCATGATGCTGCCGCTTCCCTCGTTTGTGTCCCCGATGGTGCGTTTACAGCGAACAAAGCCAGTGCAGGAGAAACGCTTGATGCCGCGTCCTTTGGGCTGTTCCTGAGCTGAAGCTCTTGCTTTTCTGCTGGGAGAAGTGACTAACGGTTGTTGCGAGAGGACAGGGAAGAATGCAGAGGCATTTGTGTAACAAAGAACTATAAATCATCTCCAATATCCATCACTTGCCAAGAGATGCTGTCAGGAGATTCAAGAGTGAGGAAATGGGAAATACTCTCTTCATCAGTCGACTGGGAAATAAATCCCTTTGTGGCTGGAGGAAGGAGCTCTGCTCCCGGGCACTGGCTGGGCAGAAAACCACGTGCCAGGAGCGAGGGACCATCGGCAGGAGCAGCCCCCAGCAGCACGTGTGGCCCCAGGGACCAGCCTCCCTGCACGGACTTCAGTCTGTCCTGGGGCCATCGGAAGGGCCAGTGCTGAGACTCGAGCCACAAAGGGTCACGTTGTGTGCCGGAGGTGAAGGAGGGAAGCTGGTGAAGTACAAAAGTGGAACAATTTAAGTTAAGGCAAAGCAAAACTGCTCTTGTCACAGCGTGGGGTTTAGCTTTGCTTCCCAATGAGGTTCTATCAATTACTTGTCACTAATTGCCAAGTCAGCACTGACAACAGATGAGCAGTGAGGCTGGTGCAGGGGGACCTCTGCCAGCATGCAGAAGCATTGGTCGTGTCATTGGGCTGTGCCCAATGTGTAGGACTGAAATAAAGCCCCCCTAGAATTGCAAAGCAAATCTAGTGAGCAAGTTCATGTCACGACATGCACAGTCAGGTCAGAGGTGCTCACCTGTCGCCATGGGGTCCCCTCCTGAAGAACCCCAGCTACAGCAACGCTCTTTTGTGTGTGCGTGCATTTGTTTAGCAGGTGTAAGACGGGAATTACAGGCCAGTGCTTATCAGTAGAACTTTTGCATATCTGCTCCCCATGTCCCACTATCCTACTCCATTCTCATCACTAATATGCACATAACAGTCAATTAGCCAGGCTGAGTGCACTCACGACCTCTGATCCCTGCTGTGTCCCCCAATCCATTAACAGGCCCTGATCCTTCAGCTCTCAGTATGAATTGATGTAGCATCCATTCTCTTTCGGCAAAGAAACATGCTCCCTCATTCAGCTGTCCATTTCCACTTTCTGTTCCTTTGTCCTCCCCTTCTGTTCCCTGTGTTGCTAACCTGGTCACAACTTCTTGACCCCACGTCCTCGTCCTTCCCAAGGGTGTCATAATCCCAACCACTTCCAAAAAACTTTTACTTTTTTTTCCTCTACCCACATCTTATTTAGCAAAAATGGTTTCCAGCAGTGTGGGAGCTTTGATCCCCTATTCAAGAAATGCTTGCAATGTTTTTTTAAAGACCTTCTTTCTAAGGCAAATGAATTCTTCATAAAGGGGGAAATGATGTGCTAGTTGGTCTCTGTTCATCTGAGGAAGACAAATGATCTCTTTTATTACTTGAAAAGCATAACAGTTGAGTGTGTAGATCTGTGATTTATCTGTAATTAAGGATCCATTTGATCAGCATATTAATTACAGAGAGGAGAATTAATTTTGCTAAGTATAAAAGTAAAACCAAAGTTGCTGGAATGAGAAGATAATGTAAAATGTCTGAAGTTCAGGTTTGCGTGGCTCTGTATCACACACATACCGGGATGGGACAACTCTCTAGTGCACATTTAAGTTTTCTGACTTTGAAGTTTGATCCCTGGGTCAGAGAAATTAAGTCTGGGAGGTCAGAGACCTCTCCCCATCATTGCTGGTGGCCCCCCCAGCACCCCCATTGCTGGCTCATGGCAGCACATACTGCTCCTTCACTACAGCGCTGCTGCAGGACCTGCCCACCTTTCACCGTCCACAGAGGGGGAAAATTGCCCTTCCGGATTAAATGAACATGCACCATTCATTTATAAAATGCAAGCACCGAGGGGAGCCGGGCTCCCTGTGCTGGCCTAGCCCCGGAGCCTCCCACGGGTCTCTGCCTCTGGGAGCGTCAGCTTTGGGCTTTTATTTGGCTGTTCACCTATCTGCAGCGAGGAGTAGCCAGCCCAGCTCCCCAGCCCGTGTAATACAGTCTGTGGCTGAGTCTATTCATGGCAGATATTCAACCTGGCCACACGCAGTGAAACCAGACTCCTTCCACAAAGTGTCCGTCCTTTGTCCCCAGAGAACGCAGGGCAATGTCTTCCCCACCTCATCTGCACTCGCAGTGAGGAGGCAAACGAGCGACTTGAGCATCTGCCTGCAAAGGACCTTTGCAGGGCAAGTGGTGCAGAGCAGCTTGCAGGGTTTGCGGGCCGGGCTCTGCTGCGTTGGGTGTGCAGGGATGGACCTGCTGGCAGCCCTGGTCGCTCCATTGCAGCATGTGGAGCATCGCACGCCTTGGCCTATCATGGTAGGAGGATGGTGGGATATCAAGGCTCCCTGAGGCCTTTGCAGACCAGCGAGCCCTCAGATTTGCAGGTCTCTGGCCACTGAGAGCGTTTAAAGGCGCTTGGCAGCGATGCGTTGGTGTAGGACGCTGAACTGTTACGGTGCTCTTCTGTGCTGCTGCTGGTCTTTACAACTCACACCTCTTCCCTCACCAAACCTTTTCCCATTTGCACAGACCTCCAGCGGATGCAGCATGGAAATCCCATGTCAGCAGGGCACGGGATCAATGTGCGATGCCCAAACCTGCCGCCTGCCTGCCATGAGGACTCCTCCAGCTCCCTATACCTGCTCCGGCGGCCAGAGCGCGGCGCAGCGGGGAGCCGGCAACATCTGCAAACAGCCCAGCCTCCCAGCGCAAGCACTTTCTGCATTCCTCTCTGTGTACTCCTCAAACTCCACCGCCAGCCCGACCAAATCCGCTCAAAGGCTTCAAAGGACGGAGCGTGTTTGCTGTCCGCAGGGGACGGACAATGCTTTCCCTTTTGACCCGCCGTGCAGGAAGGCAGCGCGGGGAGCACTGGGCAGCGGTGGGGAGCACAGCCCCGTGCGACTGCCGCTGCTTTTCCTGCCGAAATTTCCAGCAGATCCAGCCATCTGGCTGGACTGGCAGAACAAGTCTGGAAAGACCACACATTTGAGAGCCAGGTGTTATTGTGCAACTGCACATTACGTTTGCACGCACTCCAAACGGACATTTTTAAAGTTGCTGAAATAGCTCAGCTGTATTTCGGTATCCCTGGAGAGGCCGTTGCCCTCGCGGGCAGCAGGACACCTGCTCCTCTGTGGGGTTGACCTGGCCCTTCCTCAGCAATGCACGTGCTCGGTGCCGGCCGATGCGAGCTGGACTGGCCCCAGCAGGGCCAGACCCCAGTCTGCACTGGAGCGCTGAGGATGGCGGCTGAGTCCTGGTGCTCTGGCAGCAACATCTGCACCACCACCAGGCTGCCAGTACGTACCTGGGGACCGGGAGCCCAGCACCAGCGTGCTGCAGCCCTCTGGCCAGCAGCCAGCACGCAGGGTTTGGCCCTGGATGGGGATTCCCGGCTCTGCTCCTCGCTCCTCCTCGCAATGACAGAGGTGATAAGCACCAAGGAGCCCCACTCCCTGGGAGCGACCACAGCCCCACGCCGAGGACTCGTGCTCACGGTCTGATAAAGCCCTATCGCAGCTCTGGGGCAGGCAGGCAGAGCGGCACTAACCTGGTTTTCACCCAGTGACTTTGCCGGTGCTGCAGCGCAAAGAGGAGCCGTTTGGGGCATGGGATTTACCTGTCCGGGCAGGTGTCCCCGGGCTGTGCTCTCCCCAGGAGGTGAAGGAGAGGTGACACTCCTGCCCAGCCCTCCCACATCCCACCTCCACACCTGCCTACTTCCCGGGCCCTCCCCTTTTTGCCTTTGCACCCACATCCGCACTTCAAATTAAACGTGGTGGTGTCCCTGCGTTGTGCCGTGAAGGAGGCTGAAGTTTGTTATGAACACGAGTGCCCAGTAAAGCCTCGTGGCAGCCCATAGATCCTCCCGTGCAAGGAATTCCCTTGGAACAGCTTTGAACTGTAAAATAATCACCCAGCCCTGTAAAACTGTACTGCCCATAAACGAACTTTGTCATGTTTCTGCTAGTTTCTTTGCTCCATAACAACTGTATCGCAAACACAACGTGCCCAACAGCAACAGGAGGGAAAAAAAAACCTCTTCCAGGTGCCTCATTTGATGTTACATCCTATTTTCCAACAAGTTAATGAGACAGCCAGGGCATCTGCAGGAGCAAACACCCCACCCAGTGCTTCTCCAGTACAAGGTGAGGTCTGGGCAGGGACAGCCCCAGCCCAGCTGCTCAGAGAAGCCGTTCTGGGTGGTACTTCCATGGGCAGAAAGGTTTCCTCAGCCAGAGGTTAAATCCAAATCAGAGGAAGCTTTTTGCCAATGAACGCATTGGTATGTGTAGCACCCACACCCTCTGTCATGCTTTCTACCTTCCCATGTCCTGCTACCCAGGGGTGGGTGACAGCACACCTGCCTGCTCTGTCCCACACTCTGCTCCATGGTAGCCACCTTCTCCTTTTGTTGCTTTGCTCAGATGCGTTTTTGGTCCTAGTTTTCTTTTGGCACAGTTCCCCCTCCCCTCTCTGGTGGGGCTGCATCTCAGAGTCTCCCCAAGGTTTTCACTTACCTTCTCTGCAGAGATTTCTGTAGGGCAGCACTGTTATCAGGCCACTCATCAAACAATGATTCACACATAGTTTTCACACCCTGTGCCTCTCAGTCTGTGTCTATTTTAAGGAAATCAGGCCCCAAAAGGCGCTGCTCCCCTTGGAGCATCAGCTCCGCTGCTGCAGGTTCTCCCGTCCTCCCCACTGGGTCACCACTCCTCTGCAGCACCAAACCAACCTGATGCTGGATGTACATCAGCTGGAGCAAGCTGAGTCCAGGTGGCTTCACGAGCCACTCATGGAGCTAAACATAGTTGGCATAAGGAGAAGAATCCAAGTCATTTTACCTTGACAGGTGAGAATGCAATATTTAGGAGCAGAATTTGAAAAGGGCTCAGCCTGGCACTCAGGAGCAGGAAGGTGCAAAGGGGATCTCAGAATAAAATCTGCATCTTTGAGATCTCCAGCTTTACACTTCCAGTTTCTGTCCGCAGTAGCTAAAAATCACATAAACAAAGAAACTCGGTGGGAAGGATTTTATCAGTGTCCTGCCCCGGCTAGAAAGGGGAGCACCAGATGGCTGCTCTGAAGCAGCCCACACCTAACTTATGAAAAAAAAATGGGTGCCAAACCAAAACCAGACACTTTTGAAGGTGATCCAAATGCCTGCCCATCATCAGAAGGGCCGCCCTTTCCTGCCGATGTGCTCTGAGTCACTCAGCTGTGTTAGCTCTTCGCAATCAAAGATCTTCAAAAGCTTTACCGTGCCTGCCGTGCTCCCTCCCGCCCACCTTGTGCTTTACGGACCCCCAGGCTCAGTATCCAGAACGAAGGGGGTTTGGCTTTGTCTGGCACTCAGCTCCTAATTGGTTTGCTTAACACTCTGCTGCTAAACTCAGCAGAGGATGAGGAATAAAGTGCGCTGGACTAAGGGCAACATCATTAGTGCATCATCAGGAGGGCAAAGACACAGGTCTCCCAACCTCCCAGAGCCTCTTGCTGGTACCTGGGGCTTCATATGAACCGCTTGACTCACCACATTGAGGCAGGGGAAGCCTGGACCAGCACTGCAGGGGACAGCAGGGGACATGTCACCACTGCCAGCCTGCGTCCCGCCTGCCGAACCACGGCAGGTGAGGGCTGGGGAATTTACAGACCACGTCGCAGCAATGAGTCAGAAAAAGTGGTATTTAATTATGGTATACATTAAATTAAATGTCATTCTGAATATTGGTCTCCAATTCATGATGACTTATTCACCATAGGGCAACTCCTATTAGTCCCAGCAAGGGTTAGGGTCCCACTGCACGAGGCATTGTACAAACACAGAGCAAAAGAGCCTTTCTTGACCCAAAGACAGCATCCAGTGGTTTTCTTTTTAGCAGTGGTCATCCATCCATAGGCACCTCTGCTGCTCTCCACCTCTCCAAGTCATTCTTAGCAGTCAGCACAAGCTGCCATTCCCAAAAACTTTGCACAACTAGGGAGCATTAGATGCACTTCTGAAGGGCCGTGGGTACGGAGGAGCTTGTGTCTCATGGGAGGGGGGCGATGCCTTTTGCAGCTTCTGCAGCTCCGGGAGGCAGGACACGGGCACCCAAACACCGCGGGGCTCTGGCCGGGGGGATGGAGCCCCGTGTCCTCACCGCAGAGCGGGGCTCGCTCACAACCTGGACATCTCACTGCAAAGCTTTTCCTCCAGGAGCCGCTGCCAGGTGGGGACCGTGGGCTGGGGGGGTCACATCAGAGCCCAGCGCTTGTCCTGCTGTCCATCTGCAGCCCAGAGGTGACACCACGAGGACGGGAGCATCGTGTTTTTCCATAAGGATGGAGCCAGCAAGGCTCATCATCAACCGGCTAATGGAAAACGCTAGCGGTGGGAAATAAGCCACCCATACTGGCCATTTACTGGGCAGAAGATAAGGCAGTAACTGGGCACCCAGTCCCTTCCACACCCCAAGGAGGGGAGGACAGGGCGACGGTCTCTGAACTCCATTTGAGGAAGATCCTACCAGAATTTCTTGCGGCCTCACTCCTCTCTATAGCAGCAAATGCTACCGGCTCACCTGCGAACAGCCAAAGCTGAACGGTCTGGACGTGTCAAGCGGGCTGCCGAGCGCTTCCCGACCCCGCGACAGCCCACGTCAGAGTCTCCAAAAGCAGAAGAGTCCCTTGGGATCATCCAGGACCCGCCGGGGCTGCGCTCGGCTCACCCCGCACCCCTCCTTCCCGCGGGACGTCACCGTGGGGGACACGCGTCTGCCTGTCCCCCCGCAGAGCCCAGACCGGTGCTGCCTGCCCGGCCCCGTGCGTAGGCCCAGCTCTTTGAACTAACTCATTTAAAGTAAAAAAGAGAAATACAAAACCATCCTTAGCTCTGACCTTTACCAAAGGAAAAAAAAAAAGGAGAAAGCGAAGAGATTTCGGGAACAATATATACAGACGGGGGAATTGCACTTAATTACAGCAGTTTACATCCATTAGACAAAATTTACCTCTTTTATATAAATCTCTATGTATAGGAGTGGGGAAGGGTGAGGATGGAGCAGACTGTACCTATATTTACAGTTTAATTGGCTCAGTTCGACAGCACACGCTATTTCTCCTTCCAAATGCCAAGTAACAGACCCAAGTCTCTCTCAGTCCGTCGGGTGGAGGAGTACAACTTAAATATTATCCAGCTTCCCCTTCTGCCAGGTCCCAGCACAGCTTGTTCCTCGCTCTCGGGAGAGCCAACGGCCTCTTGGAAGGCGAATACTTATGAAAGGAAAACCAAAATCCCCAAGACACGTCTTGGAAATACTGCGCGGAGGGAAGGAGAGGCAGGGCCCGCGGCACCCCACGGGTCCGGGCTCGTCCCTGCGGGATGCGGCAGAGCGACGGGGCGTCCGGAGGCGCCGGCCCCGCTCGGGGTCGCCGGGCTCCTGGCTGCGGCGCTGGGCTTCGCTGCGGCGACCCCCCCGGGCTCGGCGCACGGGTCTCCAGCAGCACGTTGGGGAAAATCAGGTCCCGTTGCTATGAGCGAGAGCAGCGAGGTGTGGAGCATCACCAGGCTTGCAGGGGACACTGCGGAGGGAGAGAGCAGCGCGGTGACTGGTGGGCAGGTGGTGGCAGGACTATGGGGGGTCCAGGGACACCGCAAAGTGTTTGGAGGCATCACCTCTCACACCACCCCGGGACATTGGTGGTGCCACACGAGCCCTGCTTGGACCTGAGCCCTCCCCAGCACCCATGAGGGGGACACAATGGGAAAGTACTTTCTGAGCCAGATATTACCACCCCCTCCCTAAAATAATAATAATACAAAAGGGCCTGTTTGTGCCCAGCTGTGGCGGAGATGGTGCCGCGCAGCCCAGCGGCGCTGCCAAGAGCAGCCAGGTGTGAGGCTGAGCCCAGGAGCTCATGCTGGGGTGGGAGCGGGGCTGGGGACCACGGGCATCGCTGTCCCCCAGCTGCTGCCACCGGCGGGGACAGAGCTGAGCAGCCTCCGCCATCGCATCCGTCCCACCGCAGCAGCTCCTTCTCCCTCCCTCGAGATGGGCCCCCCACCTGGGGTCCCCCCCAATCACCAGGGGTAGGGGGCTGGGGGTGACCTTGCGGGCTGGAGCACACAGCAAACATCGTAACGTGGAGATAAGGAGACGCCAGGAGCCTCCTGCGACATGTCATTAGGGACGGGCCGCGGCTATCAGGTGTTTGCTAACGTAATAAAAATGGTGGCTTGGCCTCAAGCGTTGTCAAAGGAACCAGGAGGTATTTGCCCCTTTCAGGTCTAAACAACAACATCTGATAAGCGACCCCGCAGCATCAGGCTGTGAGGGGACAGCCGGGGGGACTGCGATGTCCTTCCAGCCTCTGTCCCCGCCAGCGGGACCGGGAGCAGCCGGGTTTGCAGGGTCTGGTGCGGGAGCTGCAGGTGCAGAAGAGCTGCTGGAGAATGATGGAGGCTTCGCTCTGTGCTTTGCAGGAGGATCCCTCTCCTCTTGCAAAGCGGGGTTGCTCAGGAGCAGCACCCCAGGACCCAGGGCTTGGGGTTTCGTGTGGGCAGTGCAAAAATATTTGGGCATTTGAGCCACTTGGGGGCTGAGGAGCATTTGCAGGGCAAGTTTGCTAACAAAAGGGGCAACTGCTGGGAAAAAAATACAAATCAGTGTTCAGGGATGCATTTTTCCAGCTTTAGCTTGAACATGGAATGGTTGGTAGGAAAAGAGGCCCCAGGGGCTGGGAGGCTGCGCTGGAGGACACAACCCCAGCTCCCTCTGTTGCCCTGTGCAGGGGGACAGGAGACAGATGCTGCCCCAGCACTTGCAGAACCAGCCTGCGCTCATTTGTCACGTACAAGGGGCTATGGGGGTGTCCCTGTGGCATTTTGCACCCACCCATTACAGCAGCCACAGGGGTCTGGCCCCAGCTCCCCCCTCCTGAGCCGCCAGACCTCCTCCTGCTTTAATTAAAGTGCAAAAGTGTGATGGAGGGGGAAAATCGAGGGAGCCTCCATCACCCCGGGCAGTGCTGGCGTCAGGGTCGGCTGATCGCCGGGCAGCGGGGATGGCCGGGCGCTGTCACCCAGCCAGGGACATTTCCTGAGCGCCCTGGGCTCCTTTGGGCCGGTCCCGGCATCAAAGGCCGCCCGTGGTGGGGGGGACACGGTTAATCAGGGGTGGTTCGGGCTGAGCGCCCAGCAGATGGGCCGATAAAGCCGAGCGGAGGAAATGGTGCTGCCGAGGAGCCGGGCCTGACCGCCTCCCGACCCAGCGCCAGATAAATGTCACCGCAAAGCGCTGGAGCCCCATCCCAGCTGGGAACAGTGGTGTTCATCACCCCTTCCCCGGCACGCCAAACCCCCGGGCAGCTCCCCTTCTCCCCTTTGCAGCCCCAGCCTCTTCCGCGGAGGGGGCTCTCACAGCAATCCCACACTGTATTTACTCTGTGGTCATTGCAGACATTTTTTTCCTCTCCCCTGTCAAACCCTGGTAAGAAAGTTTATCTGAATGCAAGTTCAAGGCTCTCTCTTATTTATCTAGCAATCAATAAGGGCCACATATTTCCCACAGTCCCCAGAGGTGGCTTTTAGAAAGGGACTATTGTCTGAGCAAGGCTTCGCACACCTGATTTGAACCAGGATAAGTCCTGCCTTATGTCCTGCCTTATGGGCTGGGGAAGTCGGGGCACATCGCAGCCCAGCTCCTCCACTCAACTCCAACCGGGGTCGATTCACCCTGAGCACAAAGGCACCAAACCCTGCTTGGTCCTGACCTTCCCAGCCCAATCTGAACCCCAGTAGGATGCTCCCACGCTGGGGAAGTGGCCCCAGGGATGAGCATGGTGCAGCCGATACCACCACCACAAGTCCCCACTGTCCAGCACGGGTGGACCATCACCGCAGTCCCCATTACGCCATCCCCAAGCAGATTTTCAGACACCATGAAGGGGCTGGGATGAGGTTTTCAGTGCTGGAAAAGCAGAAACAGCCCCGCTCCACCTCCACACACCATTCTGCGCACCCCGGCCATTACCTGCTTACTGGAAGACATATTGGTCAGTGTGCTGATGCTGCTGGTGTCTGTCACCACCATCGCCGAGGGGAAGCGGGAGGTATGGGAATACTGGGGAGGCTCCTGTTTGTGTGCATACACTGCGGAGAGGAGGAGACAAGCAGCCGTCATGGAAAAGCAGGGGCAGAGCATCCAAGCGCCACACTATGTATGGCAGGTTGCAGGGTGCTGGGAGGGAACGAGCATCGCGGGGACATGAGCGAGATAAAATGAGCCACTGAGAGAAACCACCACCTGCCTGTAAGCCACCAATTTCTCAGCTACCAGCTCGGCCCAGCCTGGTGCTGGAGCAGGGCTGGGGTGACGGATGAGCCCAAGGGGTAAAGCCAGATCCCTTCAGGGCACAGCAGGGAAGCGTTTGCTTTGCAGGGAGTACAATGGGCCTGGCCGCCTCCTTCGGCAAAGCATGTGTTATAGCAATAGGAACTCAGAAGGAAAAATGAAGTTTGTACAAAAAACACCGGTGGGGGCTGCAGCCCACCTGCGGGACAGCAGCGGGGCCCTACAGGGGATGTGACACGGTGGTGGCTCAGGGGAAGGAGAGGACAGGGCGAGATGTGGCCACCCTGCACCGCCTGCATCCCGCTCGCAGCCCCGCGCTGGCCAGTATCCGCGGGAGAAAGGCGGCAGCCAAGGGCATGAGCTCAGGCAGGAGACAGCAAGAGGAGAGCACAAGCCTGTTTTCCATCTGAACTTATTTCCCAAGCTTTTCCCTTCATAGCTACTGCCCGAACCCTTACTGTGCGAGTTCTGCAGCTGGGTCACGGTGGCCATGAACGGCTGCTGCGTCATATGGCTGGGCGACTGCTGCATGAGCGGCTGCTGGTGCGGGCTGTGCAGCTGCTGGGAGAACTGCACCGGCTGCAGGGCCGCCAGGCTGCCGGCAACGCTGTTGATCACGGGCACGCTCTGCGCCTGCGAGGTGTTCAGACCTGGGAGCAGGGGGAGAGCAGAGCAGGGATGTCAGCGCTGGTGGGAGCAGATGGGGTGTCCCCATCCCGCCGTGGGAAGGGGGCCCACGCGGGGCTGAGCTCGGGGTGCAGCGCTTACTCTGTGCGATGGCCATGACTCCTGAGAGCGGCGTCATGATGAGGTTCTGGGACTGCTGTGGGTTGTGGTGGGACAAGCTGTGGATGTTGGTCAGGGTGCTCACCGGGGGCAGCCCACCCCCTGAAACGGGGATCTGCCAAAGGAACAAGGCAGGACAGCCCCCATCAGAGCCGCAGCCGCGGGGATGCTCCCGGCCTCCTGCCCTGCCTGCCTCGGCAGGGACATTGCGGGGGGTCAGGAACAAACCCTCTTGAGAGGCAGGACGGCTGCAGCCTCGCTGGGACACCCCAGTGCAGCTCCCACCGCCCGGGGCTGCAGGGCCCGGCTGAGATGCTGAGCCTCACGTTAATCACCAGCAAAGCAGCAGCAGCAGGAAGGATTTTGCTGGCACCGGCTTCCAGCTCCATCAGAGCATGGCGCCAGGACACAGCACATCCCGAGACTTTGCCTTTTTGTTCCCCAAGTCCAAGCGCCCACTCTCGGGGACAGCTGAGGACTCTCAACATTCAACTTCCCACCCTCACAGTTGTAAAGTGGGAAGTATGAACGTGGACAGGTAAAGAAAAAAGACAGAAAGCAGATAGAAAGCACCTCACAGCGATGTTCCTCATCATCACTTTTGCCAACAGGCAGGGTGCTGGTGGGATGGGGCAGGCGCGCTTGGCCAGAGCCAGCTGCTGGGATCTCGGGTCAATGTTCAGGGATCGGACACACAAAGGCACTCGGAGTGTGTTCAGGGGACTGGAGCTGGTCCCCACCACAAACAGGGGCTAAGTGCCTGATTTCTTTAATTGCTGCACATTCTCCTAGTCCCTTTAATTAGACCCCTTGCACTGCACAACCTCGATCTCGAGCCATCCTTTCAGCTCTTCGTGTGACACTTCTGGACACCAGCCCCAGCGCCTTGTTTATTTTGCCCATGTGAGTTGGAGATAGCCCCGTTGCAATTGAAACAAATCCATCAATAAATTCCAAAGCCCAGGAGTGACTCATATTTCCTGATCCGGTATTTTCCACTTTCAAAGTTTCTTCAAGGCCAGGTTACACCACACTTGGCTGCACAAGTCAAACAGCTCGCGGCAAGTGCGCGCTGCTCGCCCGCAGCCTGGGCTCGTTTCGCGGTGGGTTTAGACCCAAAGCACTGAGCCCAAAAGAAACTGTCCAGAGACTGCACGACTAGAGAAGACCCTTCAGTCCCTGCATCCTGGACGGAGACCCTCCGGCACCACCACGGCTCAGAGCAACACCGGGGTGTGAAAGAGTGAACCACCAAAGCTTTCTGCAGCCTCAGTAACGCTCCTCCCTGCACAAAGCCATTGCCTTCAGAGGCTGCAACTTCCTTGGCAGCTCTTGGTTTCATGTGGGGTATTAAAGGCACATGTTTACTTACTAGAAACCACAGCCTACAGCATATTTTTATTAAATCACTAGCAAGCACTAGCTAGCCCTGCCTGAAGATCAGAGATAAGCTGGCAGAGCTGCATGCGGCCGAGGACCGGCGCGGTCCCATCGGGTGCTGTGCAACGCCCGTGCAGGAGGGACAACTCTGCACTTTTGCTGCTGCATGTCTGCCTACCGCACTGCAACAGGCCGCTTTCCCAGCTTAATCCGCTGCTTTTCCCAGTTTAACCCGCTGCATTTCCCCACGGCTTTCTCCCGTGCTGCCCAGCTGCTGTGAGCTCCCCCGGCCCCATCCGAGGGTCCCTCCAGCAAAACCCCCTCAGACGTGGGCCATGCAAAAGGAGCTGCCAGGGGGGTGCTGGCAGCCCCCGCCACCGAGCTCTGCATCGCTTCGTCCCCAGGTCCCCCACCCTGGGCGCTCACTGCCTCCTGCTGCCTTTAATCCTGACTCATTTTATGACTCCAAGGCTCAGGGTTATGAGGCTCAACACACCCCTGGGGAGATACGGGTGCTCTCGGGGTGGAGGGAGCGTGTGGGAAGGTTGGGGTTTCGCTTGGCAACATCCCCCTGCTTGGTGGGGGACGCTTGGCTCTGCAGGGTCAGTGTCGGAGCCTGAGGGGCTGCATGGGGACCCTCGTGAGTCAGGGAGCAGCAGAAGGAGAAGCAAAATTAAATCCCGCCATACTGAGGGAGGGGATGCCGAACCCGCCGCAGCCACCCAGCTGTGCCAGGAGACAGATGCGACAGCCCAAGAGGGCCAACCCTCCGAAAATGGAAGTGAAAACCGAGGAAGAGCGGGCTCGCCCCGTCACCCAGTGCCATGTTTGACTTTCGCTTTCAGCACAAAACCTCCTCCCGGAAAAAGCAGCGGCCGCACGCAAAGCTCCGGCAGCCAGCTCCGAGGAAGGGCTGCGCTCCCGGCCCGTCCTCCCCGTCACCTCCGGCCCCTCCTCGCCCCGCTCCCTCAGGACTCCTGCAAAGGGCGTTGTGCCAGCCAGGCACCCACAGAAAGGAGCAGCCCGAGCGCTCGGGCATTGCAAACCCAGCCCAGACCTGCACCCACAACCACTTTTTTGCAGTGGTTGTGCAGCACCCGTCATGGGAGGCATCAGGCACCCTGTGGGGATGGCAATGTCCCATCTCTGCCGCCTGTCACCACTGGTGTTTGCCCAGCAAAGCCCTCGCAGCAGAGCCCGAGCAGGCGGGGATGGGGACGGGGACAGGCGGGAGGTCTGGAGCTGGCAGTACCGAGTCAGATGCCCTGGGACAAGAAGGTCCCTGCTTGCAAGGAAAGTGCTTCCCCGGAGAGACTCCAGACTTGGGAAGGGCTCCGGGAAAAAATAATGAATGAGCATTTTATCAATACCCATGTCATTGGCAGGAGAAAACAAACAGTGATCCACCCAGCACACATTCAATCCGCGAGGCATGCAATCAATAAACCCCGAGCGGGGCTCTGTCAGATTTATGGGCTGCGCTCGGAAAACACGCCGTTGCCCGCCGGGGCGCGCGGGGGCCAAGTGCCGCCTTTGAGGCGGGCGGTGGGGACGGTCGCACACCCGCGCCGCGTCCCCGTCCCCACAATGCCCCATTGTTCGGCTCGGGCCGCGTGTGAAACCCGGGGAAAGCGTGTTTGCTTTGCCCGCTGGGCCCTCTTATCTTATCAGCGCCGCCGCCACAATAGCCCAGGTGTACTCACCATTTTGCCGTCGGGAGAGAGCAAACCGTGGCCCGGGTCCAAGCCGGCCGGGGAGACCTGCTGCAGGACCGCCTGGCTGGTGGTGACCATGGCACCGCCGCCATGGTGGCTGATGGCCCCGGAGGACGCGGCCGCCTCACCGCTCGCCTGGCTGTACCGCACCCCTGCAAAACATCACCAGGAGCTGCAATCACCCATGGGCACCTTGGTGAGGGTGCCCTGGCTGTGCCAACAGCCCAAAAGTGGCCCTGCCAAGGGGAACCCCCCAACCCTCCCCAGCTCCCTGATGTGCGCAGCACAAGGATGCAAAACAAATGGGTGAGCTCCTAAACGACACCTTTGAATGACAAGGGATGGCACCAGACAACATGTCCCTCCCTTTCCAGCTTCACCCAAACCCCATCTTCTGAAATTACAGCCAGAAAATGACAGTGAGGGGTGCTGAGCGCCCACGCTGCCCATGGGTCCCCACGCTGCCCATGGGTCCCCATGCCGTGGGGTGGAAAGAGCTGCTCCCCAGGAAGCCCAGCCTGGGCCAGGGACACCCGCCCTCATCCCTTGTGCTTTTGTTTGCAGCCATGGTGCAAATCCCTGTGATGTCCCCACAGCTCTCGCACACCATCCCGGGGACCCTGAGCCCTGGGGAGCGACTCTGCACAGAGCTCTTTCCTCGCAAGGCCAGCGCTGCCCAGCTCCCTACAGTGACTCCTCTCGCTTTCTTCTCAGGCCCTTCTGCATCCGATTTCCCTCTCGACAAGTGTATGATTAACAGGTTACTGCAGGAAAACAGAGGGACCAGACACATACAAACCTTCAATCAGAGCACAGCCCACCACTGCCGAGAAGGGAAATCTGGCTCAAGCACAGGTCTTCTGTACAAATATATTTAATTTGGCTAAAACGCCGTGCACTGATAACCATGTGATCAGCCATGTGTCATGGAAAGGCATCTACAGATCACAAATAATTAACTGAGGAAAACCCACGGGAAACAAAAGCATCTTTTAAGAGACTGCCTTGATGACTACAGTGAAAAGCCATTTATTACGAGGAGTCCAGCGCTGTGCTTGCGGCTGGGTTCACTGAACTGCCCCGGGATCGAAGCAGATGATGGACAGGCAGACAGCCCGCTGCTCTCCTGGGAAAGAAACCCATGGGGTGAAGCCCACCCTGCCAACCGAGACCACCAAGAGCATCGCCCACCCATGAACCTGGCCGCTGCAGAGTGGCATTGGGGATGTTTCCCCAAAATGACCATCAGCCAGAATAGTTCTGCCTATGGCAGAAGCTGGTGGCTTCTCGGCTGCCCCAGCACAGCTCCCAAACCCGCCCCGGTAAAGGATGTTCCTCCTGGGATTTGGGGGGCTCCTTCTCCCAGGTGCGCGAGGGGAAGGGCGGCCGCAGGCTGGCTTGGCAGAGGATGCTCTAAGGGCTACTCTGATAACCGCTGAATTGAGGAACAGGAAAGAAGTAAGAACTTGAGTCCAGAAGCTTCCACAAGCTCCAAAAGCACCTGCCAAAGTGCAGATGGCTACTCACACCCTCCACCAAAACTACAGCAAAGTCACTCTTTAATCACCTCCAAATTTTCCCCATCAGCTAGTTAAACATGCCCCACAGATAGGAATCTCCCCGCGATGTCTGGTTCCTGATCATTTCCCAGCAGACCCCTTTTATCCCTGATAATAAAAGAATGTCCTCTGGCAGGTGGATATTTGCCGGTCCGAGTGGACGTCCCTGCCACGCGCAGGGTAAACATTACCCAACCGGGGCACTGTCACGCATTCCTCCCGCGGCCCCGGCCCCGTGCAGCGTGTGCTGCGGCCGCTGCCGCCCGACGTCCCGCAGCGCGGCTTAAACAATGCGGGGAGATAAAATAAAGCCCTTTCTTCTGAGCATGATCTTCAAGATAGACAAGGAGCACAGGCGGCTCCTCTTGGAAAGAAAATCAGAGTTCTGCTCAATCTTCAATCTCTTTTGGGTTCAGTGAAGCTTTCAGTTAAAAGAAAAGCCATTTGAATCCCCAGATCGTGGTTTACCCAACTGAGGATGCTTGTAACCCACGAGCCAAGACACCCGAAGTCATCAAGTTGTCTTTAAAACATACGCAAAGTTAAAAGCTGATGTTAAAGCTTTTCCCTGCAAGCCAAAGGACTACGCTGTTATTGTGTGAGAAACAATAACCAACGCTGGGATTGCCAGATAATCGGGTGACCGAGATTTTGGTTCTCCAGATAAAACCACTGAAGACTCCGAGTCTTGATGAAGATTAACCCTCCTGAGCAGCGCGAGGTCGGGCTCCAGGCACGGCAGGGGTGCCCAGCCCTGGGAACCAGCTGTCCCCCACCATGGGGGGGGACAACCCCTTGTCCCCACCATGGGACCCCCTGGGATGGGGCGAACACGTGGGGACGGCCCTGGTGGTTCACAGGGGGACACAGGGGTTTCCTCCTGGGGCTCTCACAACCAGTGATGCCCAACACAACTGTTCTCCCACCCCGCGCGAAGAGATTTACTCCTCCTCAGCCTCTCCCCGCAGCCACCGGGAGAGGAGCCTGGATGGGGATCAGCGGGAACGGCCCTGGCAGCAGAGCCTTTCCTCTTTAAGGCTTTTCTGGTTTTTACTGGAGCTACAGCCGTAATATAAAAGTCTGTTTATGGGACCCAGCTATTGTGCGGCCCCTGAGCTGCACTGCCCGTGAAATGTTTTACTGCTTTCCCGTGTTTCCAGACAAGCCGCAGGGTCCAGCTCCGGAGCCTTAACCCTGTGTTTGAGCCAAGGGGGATGGGGACAGGCAGCGTGACCCCCAGCTGGTTGGGGGTCCCATGCACCCACAGCTCCCAGCAGCCAACCCCAGCACCCTCTGACTTCTCAGAGGTGCCCAACCCAGCTTTTGTGGTGGAGAGAGCAATGGGGGGATTTGGGGCAATGATCAATAACTTTGCTGTTTTCATTGCAAGCTTGTGCCATTTTCTAGGTAGACACCAGCCTGGTGTCTTTGGCAAGCGAAAGCAAAGAAGCAGCTTCGTTCTCTTCTTTAATTCATATTGCTATGATTAAATTGTACTTCAAAAAAAACCCAAAGCAAAACCAAACCTCACTGTACTTGTAAATGTATTTCCCATGCAGCAGGAGCCCTGGCCATTGCATGGCACGTCCCAGCCTCTGCTACTCACCAGTGTCTGGCTGCACTTTTGCCTGCAGCTTTGCAAACATCCCGCAAATCACCAGTGATACCCAACCCCACAACGGCCCAGGGCGCTCCACGCCTGCTCAGTGGCCGCAGGGACTCAGGGACTGCCCCCCGACTTGGGGGAAAAAGGCCATTTTGGGGGTCACGCTGGACTCAGTGATGCTGCAGCTATTGACATGGTGGGAGCAGCCGGGTGGGTGACGGGACCACTTCACCGTCCCAAACGCAGGTCCAGGCACCTCTGATTTCAGGCTGCCACTCAAATTGTCCCTAAAGTGTTAATCTTGCTAAGTTACAGAGGTGCATAGTTTATATCCATTATAAACCTGTTTATGGGGACTGGACCCTCCCATTTTGCTGCTGTCATAAAGTCCTAATTACCCCCCATAAAACGGGGAAAAGCTCCTAACAGTGCACTGTACCCACCAAGCCCCACAATGTGCCCGACAGTAAAATATTACAACCACTGGCACCGGGTCCACAATCAGAACCAGCACATACCCCAAGGAACAACGTGTAGGATCCAGATAGAAACTGAAGCACCTCTGGACCGAGGGTTTATTGACAGGCTTTTCTTTAAGAGAAAGTCAAGACGCTTAAGTTGGCCTTTGGGTTTAGAAAGAATCTCAGGGTGGTACCGAGTTATTTTTGTTATCTACATCTACAGAGATATCTAAAAAATATAGATAAATGCTGTACATTCATATGTGTGTGTGTGCACTGATTGCTCTGATACTCTGATACTGCAGCGTAGGTGCTGCTGGACAGAGGGATGCCTTGAGCACATTTGGGTGTAGGACCCCCCAGGAGGCGCTGGTGGCGACACCGTGACCCCCAACCACGGGGATGGGGATTCGGGGGGTCCAGTGGGCACCGGGCAGCCCTTTGTATGCAGGACGAGGCGGGGGGTGGCTGGCGAGCGGGGTGGCGTGTCACCTAATCTCGTCAACGCGCTGATTGTCTGCGGGGCTCTTGAAGATAAAAATGGCATAAGCCAGAGTCTACGGCACCAAGATAAAGCCCCAAGTGACCTTCAAATCAAACGGAACCAAGATCACTGATAATACCCCCTAGGAAGGGAAAAGTCCAGAGTCTGAGAGAAGCCTCCAAGATAGATAGGCTTTAAGTATTTACCTCCAAATAGTTAAAAACTACGGCTCCAGGCCTGACAGATGGGTCTCCCAGAAGAGGTTGGGAAGATGTTTGACTTTTACAGCTCTCACCCCTGCCTGGCCGTCATTGTGCCCTTTTGCAAGACCCCGCTGACGTCCCGAGGAGCGGGCGATCCCTTTGTCTGCGGGCACCGGAGCGGCTCTGCGCTGCCCCCCACCACCAGCCCCATCGTTTTGTGCCGGGGGACATCCCGGGGGGGACAGGGCAGGACGTGGGCAGCGTCCCAGCACCGTCATTAAGCTGTTAAGGCATTGAGCGCCCCAGCCGCGCGGTGCAAGGGCAGTTCAAATCCCAGCATGGGCAGCCCCGGTGGGGTCAGGCAGGCAGTGGGGACAGCCCCAGCACAGCCTGCACCCCCAGGCAGCGGGTCCCCCACCACTGCAAACGTCTCTTGGAAGAGGTTTTAGCGGCGATGGACTCAGTGATGCTTTGGGAGCTGCAAGCCCGCCAGACCCCGCTTGGACCAAATGACCCCAAAGCGTCGCCACTCAGCTCTGCCCCTGCCCGTCACCCCCAAACAAGACCTACAACCCCATGGGCACCCTCACCATGCTCACCTACTCCTCCTCAGCGAGGCTGATGGATACGACCACCAGCCACCAGTAAATTCCTACGGCCGAGCCCTCCTGACCCCTCCACTGCTGCCGCGGCCATCACTCCTGCCCTGCTCAAAAGCCCCTCCGAATGGGCTGTCACCGGCCCTATAGCCGCGGCCGGCTCCTGCTGGCCACCGCTCCAGCGGGAAAATAAAGGTTGGGGCTTAACGGCCCTCCAGCCCCGAGATAAATGCCCGCGGTGACGGGAATTGCCATCCCCTAACAGCAGAAAACAAAGGCTCGCGAGGGGTGCCTGCATGGGCGCTGCCAGGACGGGGCACATCAAAGGCAGGGGGGTTCGTTCAAAGCCCCGGCTTAATTGTCAATTAAGCATGCACGGGGGGGCGGACAACGCCATGACAACGCGGGGCTGCATGCTGGTGGGGTATTGTAAAACCCGCCGGCCGACACTGAAAACAGCTGATTTTGCTGACAATGTGCTTGTAGGGCACCTTGTAAGCAATCAGCCGGTGACAGGAGGGCAAACGTCCTCCCTGTCCCCACCATTGTGCGGGGCATTCCTGGGGCAGGGTCACATTTTGGTCACCGCCGGCTGGCCATATGTGATGAGCGGTACCCGGGAGCGGGGTCGGATGCTGCCTGTCCCCCACGGGTGGCAGCGGGGTCGGATGCTGCCTGTCCCCCACGGGTGGCAGCGGGGTCGGATGCTGCCTGTCCCCCACGGGTGGCAGCGGAGTCGGATGCTGCCTGACCCCCACGGGTGGCAGCGGGGTCGGATGCTGCCTGTCCCCCACGGGTGGCAGCGGGGTCGGGTGCTGCCTGTCCCCCACGGGTGGCAGCGGAGTCGGATGCTGCCTGTCCCCCACGGGTGGCAGCGGGGTCGGATGCTGCTTACCCACCCAGCGCTGCTGCATCCCCCGGGTACCACTTCAGGAGCTGCTCTCACTTGCTAAGGGCCAGGGACCCCCGTCCAGCCACGGACTGGCACTGTCCCCAGCTCCCAGCCTCCCCTCCCCAGGCTCCTTGCCCTTCCCTCAGGGACTCTTTGCCACATGGGGTTATTTTAATTTGCCTTTGTAATGAGCTGGGTGTGTGTAACGAGCCAGGCAGGGTCATTTCCAAGAGGCGGCTGGTTTGAGCCTCCCCGGCCGGGCTGTGCCGGTGCCGTGGCCGAGGGGGGATGTGGGGGCAGTTGGGGTGCAGCCCACACGCTGACCCCCCTGCAGCCACCTTGGCGGCAGAGGGCAAGAAGGGGGACAATGGGGATTGTTCTCCCAACAATGCCTCTCGCCCCACGGCGCGCCACCCCCACCCACCCTGATTAGCCCCCTCCCCGGGCGTTATCTCCTGCTTAAATCCCTCGGGAGATGTCTGCTCTCCCCAGCCAGCTCCTCGCTATGGGGCTGGACCACGGCGGGGAGAGGTGAAGGTTGGGGTGAGCCCTGCACCCCCCAAGTAGCTTTCTTCACCCACCTCCTCCTGCTCCAGCATGGGGACGGTGCAGCACTGCACACCCATCAATGCTGGGACACGCTGCTGCAGCTTCCTACGGGCTTTGCAGCATCACCTGCACACTCTCCCACCCAAAACCAGTGCTCACCAGTGGGCTGCACCCCAAGGCCCCAGCGCCAACACGTCAGCCTGCCTCCCTGCCCTGCCCAGCACAGCCTGCACGGGGACTCCACTGAATTCGACCAACCAAGCAAATGCTGATTTATCCCTGGCAGGGTGGAAATCCAGCCCCCGCCATGTGGCTGGCCCAGCCGTAACGCTGCAGCCACAGCCCTTGCTCCTCTCCACACCAGCATCACTTGTTTAAGCTGCAGCAGGGACCAGGATGACCATCTCCCTGCCTTGAAGGCCACCCATGCATGGCCCCAAGGGCTCAGCACCCCTTTCCCCAGCAGAAACAGGAGCCAGCGCCTGAGCAGCCCCGCCGAGGTCTCACCTGGCATTTTGCTGGGAGGCGAGGCGCTGGGCTGGTTGTGGTGGGGGGAGCCGTGGGACAGCAGCAGGTTCATGCTGTGCGGGGGCTGGCCCGAGCTGTAGGCGTCCATGGCCAGCTTCTGGCGGAAAGCCTCCTCCTTCCGCCGGTTGGCAAACCAGTTGTAGACGCGGACCTCCGTCACCAGGTTGGAGCCGAGCCCGTGCGCCTTGGAGGGTGACACCCCTCGCTGCAGACACTCAGCCCTGCGGGGGCAAGGGGACACGCTGGAACAGGGTGCTGCCGGGGGGTCCTCTGCCAGCACCACTGGGACGGGGCTTCGGGGAGGACAGGTGAATTTGGGGGCATTTAAGCTCTTCCTAAGAGCCTGCCTGCTCTTTGGAGCTACATACATTCTGTAAAAGCCAACCCTGCACCCTCTGACTTTGCTGTAACGCTGCAGCAACCCCACAGCATCCCTGAGCATCCCTGAGCATCCCTGCAGCATCCCCGCTTCAGCCTCATGGTATTCCCATGGCACCCTTGCTGCATCCCAACAGCATCCCCATGGCATCCCTGGCACAGCATGAAGCTCACTTAGCCCTGGCCACCACTCAGGTGGAGAAAACAAGACAAAAAGGGGCCAGGAAGTTCAACAAAGCCGAGCTGCGAGCTGGCAGCCCGGGGCTGCACACCAAAAGCCCAGCATCATATGCAGTTTTCAGAACAAAGGCTGCGGGGCAGGCGTGGAGGCGGCAGAAGGTGCGGGACAGCCGTTACCTGTTGCATTCCTCCACCAGAACCTCACGCTCCTCCTTGCTGGGGTTCTTTTGGCGGTCGTAGGCTTGGTACAAGATTTGCTGGGAGGCCGGCCCCCACTTGAACCGATTGCGCCGCATCTTCTTGCTGGGGGTTTCGGAGCAGACGTCGTCGAGCTGGGCAGCCCCTTGGTTCTGCTGATTGAACTCTGGAAAGAGAAACAGCAGCTGATCCTGAGTGCTTTTGTCTGTCCTATTTCCACACCCCTGGACTGTCTGGTTGAATTCTGAAAGAGAAAGGAGCAGACGTGAGCCGGCCTGTCGCCGCTGCTCGGAGGCACTGTCCCGCACCCCCGTGTCCCGTCCTGCAGCACCCCCAGCCCACAGCCCTGGCATGGTCTGGAGTGAGTGCAGTGCCCCCCACACCGGCTCTCTGCCCCCCAGTGCGTGTGGAACCCCAGGAAGGGGGTGAGGGAGTTGTCACCGTCCCTTGGGGACAGTGTTTAACAGGGAGGCAAGTGCAGCACATGCATATTCACGGGCTGGGTCTCTGACACTGTGCACTTGTTTCGGGTGGGTTTTTGGAAGCCGGGAGCCAGGCGGGACAACAGCAAAGTCCCCCGAGAGGGAACGTCTCCCGCTCCCGTCCCAGCGCGGTGGGACACGGCCCCGCGCCCGGGCAGGCACCAGAGGTGACCTTCCCCGGCGTCCCGCCTCAGAACCGGCGCTTGTCACCGCGGCAGTAAACGGAGATTAATGGGAGGGTTTTATTATTCTCAGTTTTGCAGGGGAATTCTCCCTCTTTTTATAATGGCTTTTCCCCCTGTGACAAGGGGCGAAACGAAGGGCAAGGCTGGAGCGGGCTCTGTTTGCTCTAACGTCTCAAGGTGTGTTTTCAAAGCGATGGTATTTGGTGCTAAATCCTTTTCTGCACTTCCCATCCGCTGTATTTTGCATCCTTTAGGAAGAGGGGGGCAGAGCCCTTTGCAGGGGGGTCAGGGCCCCAACCTGCAGCTCAGTCAAACACCGGCTGCTTCCAGCAACAGGGACCGACCCAGGGCAGGTGGTGGGAGAGGTGCACAAGAGCAACAGTTTGTGTACTTGGTCAAAATCATCTGCATTTCAAATAGCACATGCTGCCCCAAGACCGTGCTACACATAGGAGTAATTTACAGGGGTTTTTTTCCCCTTTTCTGTCTCTCTACTTTTTTTGCAAGTAGTTGCAGAACATGAGCAGTTTTAAGAAACAGAGAGGAAAAGGGGGCAAAGGTGGGAAAGGCATCTAACCGCTTTCCCAAATAGAATACTGTGACCAAGAGGGGCTCTGCCCTGGTTTTCCTGCACCTTAAATGCATTCTACTTGTAAAACCGTTAAGGGGAAGATGCTTGGCTGCTCTTCACCCAGCTCCGGATACATCGGGTGCCCACGGGCAGGACGGGGACACGGGGACCTCCTCTCCCCCCTCCATCTCCAAAGGGCGAGCGCTGGTGCGGGTACTTACGGCGGAGGATCTCCCGCTGCTTGCGGACGTACCACGTGTACAGAGCGGCTCTTTTCTGCGTCTTCATGGGGGTGCCCTTGTTGAGGTGCTGGGAGAGGTGGGACTGGTTGAGGCCGGTGACATCCACCACCTCCCGCTGCGGGATGTTGTGCTGCTGCATGTAGCCCTTGATCATCTTCGCCGCCCGCCACGGGTCCTCGCTGCGGGGAGGGAAACAAAGGGTTAATCTCTCCTGGGGGGAGAAAGACACCTGGTATTTGCTTCTTCCCATGATGGAAACCCATTATTATTATTCTGAAATGTCTTTCAGGACACAAGATCCTTCAAGCGCGTGTCATGGAATCAGGGACCCCCGTGCGGCCACCAAACCCCAGTCACCCACTTGCCGCTTTACCTTCTCCCTCCCATTCCTGCAGGGAAAACCATCTAAAAATCTCAATATTCATGTGAAAGAGACCCTATTTCCACCCTCCCGCAACTGCAAAACGTAGACACGGGCCATATGCAAAGGGCTGAGAAGCAAAGGTCAAACCAGGAACACAAACCCAGGCAAGTCCCTGAATGGAAAACCAAAACCAGCCTCCCCCCCAATAACTTTAACTCGTTCTTGAATATTTTTAAACACTTGAATTTGGCTCCTGCAGGATCCAGATGTAAAATGACTCTTTCCTAAATCTGCATTGCTTCGGTGTCTTTGGGGTAACTTACACCAATTTAGGGAATAACTGAAATACAACCAAAAATCAAAACGCTGCCTGCGCCTTTAGCTCCACCGAGAGCACAGCGCGGGGGCAGAGGAACCCGCCAATGCACCTGCGCTGCATTCAGGAGCCCCAGATTTATTCTGCAGGACACTGGACTAAAACGAAACGTTTTAATGCCAAAAAATCGGAGTGGAGCCTGAACCTGGTCACAGTCATGCACTCAAATAATGCGATACTGTATCGCTGCGCTTGGAATAACCGTCCGACCGCTCTCCCAATTCATCACTTATTTTGGATCCTTCAGCTTGTCACGGGAAAAGACAAAAAGAAGAAGTATATTTCTTACTTTTTTGTCCCGAATGCAGCATGAAAACAAAGCTGGTTGGATGCAAAGCAGAAGCACCCGAGAAGAGCCAGCGCGGCGGGGGCTTCGTCACACCCCCAGGCAGGAGGGGCCGGGGGCTTCTAGAGATGCTGTCCCTGCGCTCCATCCCGCATCCCCCATGCAGGGGAACCCTGCTACACAGCGTTGCAGAGCTGCACAGACACACGGACACAGCGACTCCCGGACGCCCGGCTGGGTTGAGCACGGCGCAAACAGAAAAGCCCGTTCCTGTCCCCAAAACGCCCGGCAGCGCGTGGCGGGGACACCGGCGCTGCCGTCCCTGTGCCCAGGGGCTGCCCGCGGCTTCTGCCCTGAGTGGTTCGTGTCACCCAACTGATCCGGCTATTTACTGATTAATAATAAGTTAATGGAACGGAGCTCATTAGCGTTTCTAACAGCGGGCTGCTTCACAGCTAAGCCAAGGGCATCGCTTTCCCAGCGTTAAGTCTCGAGCCAGTGCAATAGAGCACGCTTAAAAATTTAAAACAAGTAACTTGGGGTTACAGACATGATTTCCAAATTGAAATAAAATTGAGAAGCGTTTTGGCTGTAAAAAAACATGTGAGAATTAGGAAAAAAACCCCAAATTTTCCTTCATTTTCTTAAGAAAGGCTTCACCTTGATATGTCCAGCTTTTCACACTTACATTTTCAAAACAATTATTCAAGTCTTCATTTCTCAGCAGTGATTTCTCTTTACAAATCAAATTGACCGTATTCAAAAGGGTTAAACAACCTGAAACCAAACCCAAACATTTTGTTTCATGTTAAACAAAATGTTTGGACTTGACCCAAAATGAAATGTTTGAGTGTTTGTTTGGCCCTTTTTTTTTTTTTCCTTTTCTTTTTTGGTTAACCTAAAAAGCCAGCGGGGAAAACCTTTTGATTCAACACAAGCCCATTTTTTTTGGTTCTGTCACCAAAATGGAAAAAAGCCCATTAATTGTCCAATCTTTACCAGGAATTTAAGTGCAAAAAAAAATTCAAACATCCAAGCCGGGAGCGCTTTGTAATAGGGTAAAACCAGTTCAAAGCCCTGGCTCCGCACTCATTGTCCACCGAAAGCAAGGAAAAGCTCTTTTTCCTCGCACAAAATGAATCCCAACGAAGCGCAGCCACAGCGCAGCCCGAGAAAGGGGCATTTCCCACCCCACGCACGGGTCGGGGCAAAGCCCGTCCCAATCCCCAGGGACTCCCAGCCCCACTCACCCCCTTTGTCAGCCTTGAAAACAGGTAAATACACTCCACATCCTCGGAGAAATATGCCAAGAATTTATACAGATGGATTATAAACCCGCTCCCTACAGAAATGATCTATCTAATCTGCATCTCCCTGTGCACACAGGGAATCGGCGCGGGGAGCTTTGCTGCGCCCGCCGCTCCCCACACATTTCGCAGCCGCCTTGGGGTATCTGTGGCCACGTCCCCAGCAGCGGGCGGCTTTCCCGCGGCCCCCGGGATCTGGGTGCTCCTGGGATCTGTGTCCGAGCCGCGGCGGGTGGGACGGGGCAGGGAGGGAGCCGTGGGGCGTCTCGCCCCAGAGCCGGGCTCCATGTGCTGCCGGCACCTCTGGTCGGGCTGTGCAAGAACCCGCCGTGCCAGCCCGCGGTGCGGCTGCGGCCTCTCTGCCCCCGCATCGGCTGAAGCCCTTTAGGCACCGTGAACGAGCCCAAGCAAAGGTGCCGCTCGCTGAGGAGCCGCGGCAAAGCGCTCAGGACCGCGGCACCATGGCAGGCAGCTCCTGCCCATGCAGTGGGTGGGTGGCCAAGCCTGGACCACGCTGCAGTCTTAGGAAAGGGCAGCGTGGACACAGAAACAGCCCAAGACCGAGCTGGCCCTGGGGTCAGGAGGCTGACACCAGGGGAACAGGGGCAGAGGGGGTTTAGCCCCTGTGCGTGGCTGCAATAAATGGTTCCTGAGTCCCCTACCCAGCTCCCTCTCCAAGTACAAAGGCCTCTCTTAGAGCAAACACGAGCTCTTTGCAAAGGCTCCTCAGGGACATGTGCCTGCTCTTGTTTGCACCAAAGGCAAACTTTGCACAGAAACACCTGTGGGAGCGCAGCCACCCCAGGACAGATCCTGTGCACCCCCACTGCCAGCCTGGGCACCCCCGGGGACAGACGCAGGCAGCAAGAGGAGGGACTGGGGACAGGCAGGAGCACCCAGGGGTGCAGGGCTCAGGCTACGCAGGTGGGGTGGGAACCCAGCGGACAAGGCCTGCAATGATTTCTCCCTTGCACAGAGGCTCTTTAGCACCCAGCGTGTCACAGCTGAGCCCCTCGGCAGACACGGGTGCTGCTCCCCAGCCCTGTCCCCAAAAGGCACCATCTGTGCTGCCAGTACCGGGGCAGGCCTGGAGACAAGCACCGTCCACACCACACACCATGGCGGCGTCCCCGTCCCCTGCCAGGCCCTGACATGGCACTGCCGGGGCACCAGGGACAAGACCCGGCGCTGAGCCTGGGCTTTGCGGGCTGGCAGAGGGTACGGGCAGGATCAGTGCTGCAGTCTGGCTGCCACTGGGGCATCAAGACAGGTATAAAAACTGCAGTGCCAGGTGAGGAGGAACACAGAGGTGCCCCCACTGCACCCGGGAACGGCCCCCGACCTGCTTCTACCGTCCCCGGGTGCGCTGTGGGGCGACCCGTGATCGCCCCGGTGCCCCGGCTGCGGGAGAAGCGCCGGCTGCCCCGGCCCCGCTCCTCACCCCGGGCACGGCGGGGACCCGCTGCCGCCCGCGCCCCGACAGCCCCGGAGCTGCTCCGCCGCGCCCCGACGGCGGCCGCGCTCCCTGCGGCACGGCCGGGACCGGAGCGGCATCCCCGGGACCGGAGCGGCATCCCCGGGACCGGCAGGAGCCCAGCCCGCCGCCGTTGGGGGTTTCCTCCTTCCCCCCTCCCCGCCCGGTTTACAACTTCGGCAATGAATAACCCGCCGCTCCGCTCGCCCTAATCGCGGCCCTTTGTGTATTTTTCTGTTGATGATTTATAGAAATAAATTAATAACACTCCGGGCTCCACGTGCTGCAGTTTATGTTTTATCTCCCGGCGCGGACGGAGGGCGGAGGGACGGAGCCGGCGGCCGCTCCGAGTCTCCGCAGCCCGGTACCCCCGGCCCCACCGCGACGGCCGGGCTTGCAGCACCCGACGGGCCGGGAGGACGCGGCCGGCGGGCACCGGCCTCCCTGCCCCAGACGCGGCCCCTCTTCCTGCCGCTCCCCTCGGCAGCCGGTTCCCGGCGCCTCCGGCTCCCCGACACCGCGGGGACCGCGGCACAGCCCCGCCGGGCCAGGGCGCACCGGGACCTGCCACCGGGATTAACCACGGGGCTGGAAGGGCGCACTGGGACCCACCACTGGGATTAACCACGGGGCGGGAAGGGTGCACGGGGACCTGCCACCGGGCAGGACGCACCGGGAACGATCCCCAGGGAGGGCGCTTAGTGCCAGGGCCGTCGGATCGGGCACCTGCGGTCCGAGTCCGGCGCGCTGCAGAGTGCGCCCCGTCTCCATCCTGTCCCCACCGGTACCTGATCATCCTGTCCACCTCGGCCCGCTGCTCCACGGCCTCCTCCGTGTTGAGCGCCTGCAGTTCGCGGAGGATTTGCGGTGTGTCGAAGTCGTCGCCGTCCTCCGAGCCCTCGTCACCGGAGAGCTTGCCCTTGCCGTGCCCGTTGGCCAGCGGCGGGAAGGCGGCCTTGCCGTCGGGCGGCCCGCCGGGGGACAGCGGCAGGCTCTCCAGCTTGACGCCGAAGCCGGCGGCGGGCACCATGTCCTCCAGGGCACGGATCAAGCCTTCCTTGGTGGCTCCGGAGCTGAGCAGGGCACCCAGGAGCTCCCGTTGCAGGGCGCTCAGCTGGGACACCATCCTCCCGGGCGCCGGCGGCGCGGCCCCGCCGCTCGCCCCGCGCCTCCCGCCCTCCCTGCGGCCGCTGCCGCTCCGCCCCGGCCGGCGGGTGCTGCGGGGCGCGGGCCGCCCTCTACCAAGCCATGACCGCCACCATTAGGCAATATACCTTATGCAAATCAGCGCCGACAGGCCTCTCCTCCGGCCGCCGCCCGGGCCCCCGCGCCCCCGCCCCGGCCCGGCCCTTATCGCCCGCGCTGGGACGGACTTTGCCCGCGGCCGCCGGAGGCCCCGGAGGAGCGGTGGGGAGGGACGGGACGGTGGCCCTGAGCGCTGGAGCCCCCGCTGCCGTCGGGGGGCACGGTCCCGGTAGCAGCCGCCCGCCCGGGATGGGGCCGCACTCTACCCTCCAGCACCGCGGGCATCCCCCGCCCCGCACCGGCACCGCTCTGCCCGCACCCCCGGGCCGGGCTGCAACTCCACAGGGGGCTCAGCTCCCTCAGGTGCTGCACCCCACGCTGAGAGGGGTCCAAGTTGAGAAAACTCCCGCCAGACCCCACAAGGGAGTTTTCTCCATCCACCACCATGCAGGGACCCCCACCCAAGTGGGTGTAGGCTCTAAATCACAGGAGAGCACCCCGAAGACAGGGGTTTGCAATAGGGGTCTTGGCCACCACTGCAGACCAACTCTGGGGACAGGCGCAGCACAGGCTGACCAAAGTTTAGCTGTACAGAGCACAGAAGGATTCTCAGCAAGTGAGCAAAGGGGACCCTGCAGGGACAGGGGTGCTCCAGGGACACGACGTCCCCATTGAACCTTGGCAAGCATCTGGGACGGGAGCAGGGACCAGGGTTGGAAGTGGGCAGAAGAAAAGACACAAGCTGGGCTCTGGGATCTGAGTGCAAACTGCTTTTCCTGATGCTATAAACTCACTGAGGTTCCCCCTCACAAAAAAATCAACAAATTCACTTAAATCAAAGCAGGCATGAATATAAGAGACACCACCACACTCAGAATACAACTCAGAATACACACGGGCCTGTGACTCTGCAGGGGAAGGCAGGGCCAGTATCCAAAATCTCCGGTCATGACTCCCCAGCCTCCCAAAGCACTTTTAGTTCGGTAGCCCAGGTCCCTGTCACTTTTGGCTGGCACCTGGATGTCACCCTGGCTGAGGACAACAGCTTTAAACCGGCTTTTCCAGCCCAGATTCAGACTTCTACGAGATACCAAGAACTGTAGTTACTTGCCCATCTCAAAAGCCCTCAGAAAATCCTGCCAGCCACCAGCACCCATGGCAGAACCCGAGTGCTTCGCAGTGTGGCCCTGGAGCCCCACGGGAGCTGTGGGTCTCTGCCACTGCTGGCCATGTGTCCCCCTCCTGGCAAAACACTTTAGGGAGCTGGTGGCACTTTGGCTTCCAGCAGAGCCAGGGAGAGCAAAGGGAAAAGCTCTGCAGCCCATCTGGGAGCCCATCTGGGAACAGCCTGTGGGAGCGAGCGCGTTGGGAGCTGCACAGTTTGAACACCCTGGTGCGGGGTCAGAGGAAACTGTTCCTGCTCCGTGGAGCAGCGCAGCACCATCAGAGCCCCTTGCCTTTCGAGGGTAGCCAAAACTGGGCAAGAATCCTCTCTGTGTGCTTGGGAGGGAGTTTGTGGACAAGCACATGTTGGCACACAGAGCACCACCCATGGAAAACAGCACTGAAAAGCCCCCCCAGCTTGCAGCCTGGAGCCCCCAGCCTGGACACCCCTGTTCCCCAGCTCTGCTCCCCTGAGCTGGGGGCTGCACAGTTGGGGAGGTGAAGGCGTCTCCACTCCTGTCCTGCACCAGGTGAGCCCTTGCGCTGCGGCGCCCGTGGCGAGGTGGGGCCTCTACCATGCCTAGTGCTGACAAGTGGATCCTCTCCTGATTCCGGCCCTGCTCCAAAGGAGCTCAGTGCGCAGATGGGGGAGCTTCCCTCTGTCTATAGGATGCAGGGACCAAGGTGCTGGGTGAGTGTCCCCACTATATCCAGCTGTCTCACCCATGAGGGCAAGCAAGCAGCATATGCCCACCAGGTCCCTTGCACCCATAGGTACTCTCATCCTTCAGACCGTGGCGAGTCTCTGATCACCCCAAAGCTCCCCAGATCCCAGGTGAGATATCAAACCACCCCCATCTGTGGGTCCACACAGAGCTGCTGCTGTCCCTGAGCAACAACACGATGCCACCAGGACGTGGGCTCAGTCCCGCTGTGCCCCCCGGGCTGCCCCCTTCACAGTCTCCTGCCCAGGGCAGAGCTTGTGGGAGGTTCTGTGGGTGCTGGGGGTGAGCAGGAGCCGGGCTGCATGCCCAGACCCCCCAGCACGGGCTGCACCCACCTGCAGATACCCCCCACCCTGCACCAGCCTGGGAACAGCCTGGCTCTTGTTCTGAGAACGTCCCCTCTCCCTTTCAAGTGGGCTGGTGAGCTTTGACTTGGTCTTTGCACAGGCTTCATGGCATCGCATGATAATAATGTTCTGCCACAGTGGGTGACCTGGACCTTGTCCTGTTTCCACACATTTGGAGCCACCTGGCTAATGAAGTGGATATCGTTTTCTGGTCCATCTCTCTCACCCTATTGCTCTTCCCCCTTCCTCCACGCCCAGCTCCTCCGAGCAGCGCAGGCCCCTCTCTGCAATCCACCTTTTCCCATCGTTGTCCGGCACAGCTCATTAACTCCTCTCAGCAGAGGAGCGTGGCCATTCCGGCTCGGGGGGCCGATGGGTGCCCCGCAGGGCTGGGAGCACATAGTTTCCCAGCCCAGGGAAGGCACCAGCCCGAGCTTTCGCCAGGAGGTGCCTGTGGCTGGGAACACAGGACAGCTGCACAGCCTTCTTGTTTTTTGGGGTTTTTTTGGTTTTCAAGCTGAACATGGTCTGCTCTGCTCCCCAGCCCCACGAAGCCGCCTGGTTTGCAGCCAGCCCGTGTGCACTGTGGCAGAGTCGGGCTGGCCAGTGCTGGCCTCCAGCTCCTGCAGATGGAGGTGGCCTCACCACTTGCTCCCCATCGCTCACAGCACCAGACGTTCCCCAATACCAAACTGGAAACCCATCCCCTTGCAATCACTGCAAGGGAATAACTGTCCTGGTGCAATTCCCTCAGTCAGACAATCCCCCACCTGCAGCCACAGCCTCCCCCGTCACCCACAGAGGGACCAGCAGCATTTGCCCTGAGCGCGGGCAGCGGCTCCCACTCAGGCAGCAAAGCCACTCGTGCCACACGTGGCCACCACAGCCACCCCGCGGGATCAGGCATGTGCAAGGCTGTGTCACGGGGGACTTTGCTCCTGCCACCACACGGCTGCACCTCTGGCAGAGGAAACCTTGGGGCAGGTGAGGACACCTTGCCAGGGCACCCCCATGTCTCTACCAGGACATGGGACCTGGGGACCAGCGGGGATTTCTCCCACGAGCCACCATGGCGGCCAGTCGGGCTCGGCCGTGACTCACCAGCGCCGGGGGATTTCTGCCACGGACGCGCTTACGCATTTCGTATATACCTCATTTTTTTCTTACAGTTTCATTTAACGGCTGAGCGCGTGCAGACACACCGCCTCTGACCTCGCGGGCAGTGGGCAAGAGAGTTCCCACCAAAACAGGGCCATTAAATCCCCTCGCTGATATTTTTTTTCTCCTCTGCCCCCACTTGCGCTGAGATTTTCGCATTCCCTGCCTGCCTCCGCCTCCCCCACACCGAGGTGACGTAATGTTTTGAAGCCTTGTCCCATCCCCACCTTTATTAAATATGACCCGTGGTTGATCCCGCGCGGGGCGAAGGGAAGCTGTGGTTTCGGGAGGGATCAGACATGAAAGGCAGAGCTGCCCGGCCCGCGCGGGGCTCGCCCGGCACGGCCATGGGGACCCACGCGCCCCAGCCACCCCAACATTTGCAGCCCCCCAGCATCACAGTGGCACGGAGGCCACTGTCACTGTCTGAGGGTGGCTGGGTCTGTTGGCACTTTGGTTTGGGATGTAAACGCTCTCACTCATCTTCTCCCTCCCAGACGATGGCCCGAGCCGTGGCTCTCCCCTCCGAGAACGTCTTGAGCTCAGTTGCAGGCGTTTGGTTCCACATCCCCCAGCACATCTCCTGGCCACGGCCATCAGCTGTCACCCACTGTCCCCAGCACAGAGACCCCACCGGCACCAACACCCCGCGGTCACCCCATTGCTGGCCGTGCTGCTCAGCCACCTCAACGGCACCAAATTTCTCCCTTTCTATTTTCCAGCATGATCTCGCCTGACGGCAGCACCCGCTCAGGGCTGCAGCACCCGCTGGGCTTTGCCACCAGTGCTTCTCCCACCCTGCAGGTCCCACTGCACAGCAGAACATCAGCACTGGGGACGCTATGGGGAGGCCCCCATGCTGCCCCCCAGCTGCACCCATGCTGGTCCCATCCATTGCCCCGGCCCACCACCCAGGGACAGAGGGGACACGAGGCAGGAGCTGGGGACAGCGGGGCCGGAGGGACAGGGGTGCGGGTGCCACGCAGGGCTTGCCGGGAGCTGCCGGGCCCGGGCGGAGGGGTGGGCAGGAGGACACCCGGCAGCGGCGTTTGTCTGTCACGCCGATAATTAATGCTTCTCCCTTACACTTTGCAAATAACTCGCGACTCTCTTTGTCTGGTGATAAATGGCCCCTTTGAAGTTCTCCTTTCTCAAAAGCAAAGCAAAGAAACACTTTCATAATCCGGCTTCACCCTCCTGTCCTTTGCCGAGGCTCTGGGGGGGCACAGGGGTGCTGGTGGCCCCTCGCCTGCAGGTGGGACCCTCCAGGGCTGCCCCGTGTCCCCTCGCTCTGCCGAGGGCACAGGCAGGGGGGCTTAGCACCACTTTGGCATGTCCCATGGCCATGGCAGCGCGTCCTTCCGCACTGGTGTCCTGGCCACTGCGTCCCCTCCCTAGCAGCACGCTCCCAGCTTACTCTGGGACCCCCCAAAATCCCAGACCCATCATTTTCAGAGCCTGGGGGCTTCCTTCAGCCTCCCCAAGGCTCAAGCTGGAGGCAGCAGGGGGCTTCAGGACCTGCTGTGGGGACATTTGGGGGGACAGGGCACTAACATGCCCCAGAACCCACTGCGAGCCACCCTCGTGTTCCCCCGCGGCTCCAGCCCGCGCTCGGGTTCTGCTTCGCTGCCACAGCAAAACAAGTTCTGCTGGGCTATAAAAAGGCGCAGGGAGCGGGGCAGGCCGGGAGCCACGGCCGGAATCCATGCCAGAGCGCTGGCAGGTTGTCACCGGCTTACGTGTCAGGGCAAACAATGCTATCTGCCCAGGAATCACGACACCAGGAACACCACAACAGCACCCCGGCCCCAAACACGGGGCACAGGGCAGCAGATCCCGGAGAGGAGCTGGGGACGCGGCTCCATCCCACGCGAGGCCGTGGCAAACAGGGGAGCGTGGCAGCGGCACGGCTGCTCCCCAGGCAGGGCGGACATTGCGCAGATGCCATTCTGCTTTCCCGAGCTGCCGCGCGTCCTCCGACTTGTTATTAATTTTAAGACTAAGAGGAGGGAAGTGAGCTGGAACCAGCGCGGGAGGTGGGGTTGTTTTCTGGGAAAACAAAAGCAGCGCGGTGGCGCGGCACAGCCCGGGGGACGCTGGAGGAGCTGCCCACCGATGGGGGACACAACCCTGGGGGCAGCTCTTGGGTACCCCAACCCAAACCCTGGCCAGTCCCACCGCCCCGTGTCTCGCACCACGGTTACGGTGCCCGTCTGCGCATCGTCGCCCCTCCGCGCAGGGACGGTGGCACCGGCTGGGCGCCGGGCAGGGGCCACCGCTGAGCGCGAGAGCTGCCATGCTGGAAAAAGAGAAATAAACCCCAGCTCGCCATCGGCAGCACAAGGAGGTGCAGGGGGAAGAGGGATTTTGGAGGCAAGCAAACGCTGCCGGAGGTTTGCAAACGGCTTCGCACTTGCTCGCGGGCCCTTTGTGGGCACAGCCGCGCCGGCCAAGCACCCCCGGCCCCAAACGCGTTTCCCCCATCGCCCTCCCCAGCGGGGTCTGGCCCCCAGCGGGGTCTCTGCCGGGACGTGGGGGGAGCCGGGAGGGTAAAAATCAAAAGCAAATTGCAGGAGTCAATGGTGCGGAGCCACGGGCGGCCTCAGCGGCTGCCGTGTGACTTTGATTCCCCTATCATAACCCCGAATTAAAAATTCAAGCAATTACTTGCATGGCTTCCCTCCGATTAGGCTGGGCCTCGCGTTCATTAATGCAAGCGCACAGAGAAAAGCCATTAGGGCGGGTGGTTGGGACGGTTTCGCTGAGAACAGTTCCGCTCCAGGAAGGAGCCGGGCCAAAGCCAAATTTCACACATCTCGGGGGCCGCCCAGGCACGGCCAGCCCCGCCGGGGCCCTGAAAGGCGCCTTTGTCCCCCCGGCCCGTCCCCGGGCGGGTGGCACACGGAGCAGCATCACCGGGTGGTAAAAGCATCATCCCAGTCCCCACAGCACGGAGGAGAAGGGACTGAGCCCCGAACCACCGCGACGTTTCCGACATCACCAACCTGGTCGCCCCCCCAAATTATTTACCCAGCCCAACCCCAGCGGGTGTGCAGGGCCGGGGCCACATGCAGTACAGCAGGAACGGCGGTGGCAGCTCAATAAAGCTTTTCACACCAGCCTGGTACAGCCCAGGCCAACGCTCTAGCAAGATGCAGCAAGTTTTGCCCCCAGCAAGCCTGGTTTTATGAGCAAATGTCAAGTTTCACATAGTTTTCCCTCCCCTCGCAGCGCAAAGGTTTCTGCTGCCTCTCCAGGAGCAGGGAGCGGGCACACGGCAGGACTCGGCCCGTCCGTCCCCCCCATGTCTCCGTGGGAACCCCCACCCTGCAGCAGCCACCGGTGCCCGTGCCCTGAGCATGCTCGTCCTTGGCCATCAAGGAAATGTGCGGGACTGAAAACATACCAGCACGTCTAGACTGAAATACCAGTCTGGGCTCCCGGGGAGCTGGAGGACCCCCCCGGGGAGCTGGAGGACCCCCCCGGGGAGCTGGAGGACCCCCCCGGGGAGCTGGAGGACCCCCCCGGGGTGGCACAGACTCCACTTTCTCGGGGGTGGCACAGGGAGAAGTGACCCCAGGCTGTCCCCACTCGCCAGGTCCCACCAAGCCTCTTTATGTCCTCTGTCCCCATCCCTGATGGCACCGCCTGTGTCCCTGGGCTGCCTCGTGGTTTTGCTGAGCACCCTTTCCCCCATTGCCTGTGCTGGGCTGTCAAGCATTGCCCCAAAGCAGGGGTTGGTACCACGGCCGGGTCAGACCGTGCCGAAAACCCCCTCCCCGGCCGCCGCCTCCTCCCGCGGGCGCTGCCGGGGACCATCCATCAGCGCGACCCCGCAGCCGCCCCAGGAGGAGTGACGGGAGGTTGCGGAGGGGAGAGAAGGGAAACAGACAGGATAAAAATCACCGAATTAGCGGGTCCTAGGGAGGGATGGCCTGCAAGATAGCCCTGAGCTATTTTTTACGGGAGAGACAGCAGGCATGAACACAGGATCAGCCTCTTCCCGCTGACCCCGCCACTGGAAGTCACCCCTGCCATCGCCACCCCATGGCTCACCTACCCATGTGCTGTTCCTGCCACCAGAGCCCCAACCTCGCTGCTGTGACCCCCCCACCCCGGTGTCCCACAGAGAGTCCCGGGGAGGAATCCGCGTGGGGCGGTGGGCGGCAGTGAGGCCACGAGCCGGCTGGGACCCCGGGGGCCGCACTCGTGTCCCGAGAGGCTTCGCAGCCCCCACCACCCTGTGCCCACGAACCGGGGCAAGAACCACCAGCCCCACTCGGGGCTCAGCATCGGCAGGGGAGCAGTTCGGGTTATTACATGGAGGAACGTGCTTGTCCCTTGTGCCACCACCGCCGGGGCGCAGCGTGGGCTGAGGGTGCTGCAGCCCCGGGGAGCCTCTGGTGGGTGGCACCCACAGTCTGCAAGGGAACCCCCACGCACCCCCGAGCCGGGCTCTGGCAGCGCCGGGGCCGCCCCGGCGGGTCCCCCGCGGCCGCGCCGGCTCTCGGCGGTGGCCGGGGACGTGGTGCCACCTCGTGGGCCCCTTCCCTGCCCGCCCCCGGCTGCAGCGGGATGCTCAGAGCGCAACAGCCGCATGGGAACTCCTGCGTTATTGTCTTTGCGCCGAGTCCATGAAGTGAGAGTTACTGGGGGAATGTGGAAAAAAATAATCAAAACAATAAAAGAAAAAATCACTACACGAAGGCAAGGGGAGATGCGTAACAGTCCCCGCAGCCGCTGCAAGCTGGGTTTGTGGTCATCAGTGAGGAGCTTTACCCAACAAAACCAAGCACACGGGTTGAGCAGGATGTCATGGGCAGGCCAGCCCGGTCCAGCCCAGAGGTGCGATGCTGCGTGGAGGCCGCACCGGCGCTCGGGCAGCGCGCTGGGCATTCACTGACCCACGTAACACGGCTGCGTACAAAGGGCTTTACAGCCCGAGCTCTGAACTCGCTGGGTCGCTCCTTGCTGCTTTCTCAGGGGGAGCCCAGCGCTGGCGCAGCCCCAAGGGAACCCCTGGGGTGACGGGTGGGCACGAGTGCCCAGGGAAACGCTCCCTCGGGGGCTCGGCCGCAGGAGACATCCCTGTGCTGGGACCGGGTGGGCTGGGCACTAAACCCCTTTTGTTTCACCCACACAGTGACCCCGCGCGGAAGAACAGGCGGATTGTCTTTCAAACGGAGCCGATGTGGAGCTTGAATGTCCCTTGCCACCTTGGCTATAAATCATTCTGCATGTGATAAGGTAATTACCTTCTCCTTGAAACTATTCATAGGAAAACCTATAAAGCGCCTGGCTTGTAAACACAACAATAAAGAGGCAGGACAATAAAACCTTGTCCAGGGTGGGGAAGGTGCTGCCTTTTGCTGGCCCCGAGCACCTCATGCTTCACCAGTCCCCAGCCAAGGCTGCGTCCACCCCACTGCTCTCATCAGGGGCGAGTGAGCTGTACAGGGCACACACAGCCCAAACTGCTCTGCCAAGCACCAAAAATGAACATGCAACACTAAAAAGACACATAAAACCATCACTGACCTTCATATCCCCATGGGCAGAGTCCCTCCCAGCTCTGCTCCAGCATCCTCAGCACCAGCAGCACCCCATGGGGTTGGGAACAGGCACAGCTGAGCCCCATGACTGACCCAGCCCCCCCAGCAGCAGTTCATGTGTTGCCCATGGAAATTAGACCTGAATACCTGCAGCTGCCCCCTCTACCTTCCTGTAACACATCTCTCCCCAAGGAGATTGGCCACACACTATTGGGAATCCCGGCTGCTCCCATTTGCTTCTTGGGGTGCAGAAAGTGTGAGATTTCCCCGTTCAGAACACCCTGAGATGGGACAGGGGCTGCTGCCCAGCACAGCAACACCCGCGGCTGCTGCGCGGCCGTGTGCTGGGTACCGGTCCACATCCACCTCACCGCCCGGGTTTCAGCTGCTGCAGAGACAGCAGCAAACCTGGGCAAGAAACCAGGCACGGCTTCAATAGGATCTCAGATACTCAAACACTTGAGCTCCACTGAAACCAGCAGCAAGGATGGAAAAACAAAGCAGATAATGTTGTATCCCAAAGAGCTTTTACGACGGGCAGGGCTCGCGCTGAGCTCTGCTCAAACATCCAGGCCGAGGTTAGGGCGGCAGGCGCTCAGCTCGCGCAGGGCAGCTCATTCCTGGAGGCGTTAGACTCGTCCCCAGCAACATCACAGAGCTCCGTCCTCCAGCGGCGCGGGAGCACAGCAGAGCACGGCACAGCGTCACAGATGGGAAGGGAACAGCACTGCAGACACACAGAGGGTTTAGAACATCCCTGCCTGTCCCATAAAAGAGTCAAAATTCCAGCGCTGCGGCACCAACTTTGGACGTTGCAGCTCACACAGCACAGAACCGACCTCTGGAAACAAGCAGCTCTGAGCTCTGGAAGACAGGCCGAGCGGAGGCCGCGGGGAGGGCAGCCCAGGTGTGAGACCCCAGCGACACACAGGCAAAGGCAAAGCCTGTTTGCTCTAAGCTATCACACAAATATTGGCAGATTTGGGTTTATTGCAGGAACACAAGAATGACAACATTTGCAGTTCTCAGAAAAACAGAATTCTTCCAGACCCCTCCTTTACAAACATCGTTTTGAATACAGCAGCAATAGTAACAAAATGCTTTTAGATAAGCTCAGAGAACAGGCGGGTTTTATAAAACGTACAAAGGAAAAGGCTTTTGTTTTCCAAGTGGTAATGCTGTAACAGGTAAGAGCACAAACAAAACCACGTGAGGGCAGTTTAAGAGTTCACTAAACATAAAAATAATATAATTTTTTTAAAAAAGTAAAAATTATGTTCCACAGATCTTTACATCAGGCATTATGAATGATTTCAGTAAGCTTGAAATAAGTTGTTTAACACCAGCAACAGGAAACTTTTCTTCTGGATGCTCCGCGCAAGGAGAGCAGCGTTTCTGCTCCGTGCCCAAAGCGTCAGTTATTGGTCACCAAAACATGTTTCTTTCTAAGCCTCTGTTAATTCAGTGGCATTCGTGTGGTTCATCAAGACGTCTTCCAGATAAACAGACACTCTCAGCCTGGCTTTGCCCCCCAGCTGTTTCTCTATCCCACCCAGATGTTCGATAGCTCCTTTTAACACTCTCTCCCTCTCGCACGAGTCCGTGTGCGTTCCTGCTTCATTTTCTTCAGCTCCAGATTTCAGATATTGCAAGACATAGGCTTTGATCGCATCCCCGTCCCGGGTGATGCTTTCCCAAATGAGCGGCAGGTCCGTGCTCCTGGCCAGGCTGAGCAGGTGCAGCAGCGCCTGGCAGATCTGCGTCCGCAGGCTGGCGCTGTACTTGAACTCCAGGAAGTCCTCGGTGTCTTCGCTCTTCTGCAAGGCGACCACCAGGGCAGCCCAGATGTGGCGGAACTGCTCGGCGGAGCCGTAGCACTCCCTCCTGCCGGGCACCGAGAGGGCCATGGCCGACTTGATTCGGACTTTAAAATTCTTGCAGGACTTCACTACCGAGGAAAGCGCGCTGTATGCTTGTGTTGTCCAAGGAGCCTCTCCTGGAAAACAAACCAAACCAAAACAACCCTTTTGAATCAGTCAAATATACAAAACTGTCAATGTATCTCCTAAATATTTAATGAGTTCACAGTTGCTGGTCTAAACGACAGGCTCAGAGGTCATAAAACTAAAAAGTAGTTCAAAACCAGTTAATCTTCTGAAGTTTTGTAAGGGGAAAATGTCATTTGGCATCTATTCCCAGCTATAATCCCATCCTCATGTTCTTTTCTAACGTGACATCCAAGTGGACACAGCAGTTACTCTATACACCTGTATTTGCAGGATCTGAGCCTGTTGCACTGGCGAGAGCTCTGGGAAAGCCACAACAGCGAGATCCAGCTCCCTCTGCTTCCTCCCCAACGCATTTCTAACAGACCTTCTCATCAAACCCACAACCCACGGTGCAAATCCAGAGCCCACGGGACACGCGACTCACCGAGGGGCAGGGCAGGGTTCTTGAAGACATTCCCCAGCGCGTAGCAAGCGTTCCAGCGCACTTTCATCGTGGCCTCGCTCTCAACGGTGGAAATAAGGGCCTGAAGAGACTCCTCGATGGCTTCCCTGAACCTGGGGTTCGCTACGTGATACGGCTGCAGGAAATGAAGCACGTTCCCAAGGGCCCGGACCGCGTTGCTCTTTACCTGGAACACACATATACAGAAAAACCAGTCTGGCTTTCAGCTTATAGGCAAAGACTTTGTCAAGCCTGCTAGGAAATCAAGCTCAGAGCCAACAAGGAGCCCATCTGGAATCAGCCTGGTGTCTTATCAGGTGGTAACTCCCTAAATGCAACCAGACAGACCATTCCCTGCAGATGGTCAAAACAACACCACCAAACCAAAAACCCCACACACACTGTGGAAAAGTGCAATCAAACACCCTGCAGGTCAAACACCCTGCAGGTCAAACACCATGTGCAACTCCAAAGCTCAGCCCTCAGGAGAGGCTGCTGAGCTGCAGCTCCCTGTCCACCGCGGCAAAACATCCCAACGCGAACTAACTGGTGCCTTTTTTCCTCTTCTTATTTTTTTAAATGCAAGAGTTAACCACACCATGGTAGCGCCACCCTCCTTCCCCTCGCTCGTACCTTGTCTCTGTCCCTGGATGCTTCAGTCGCAGACCGTAACATTTTCAACAGGAGGAGATCAGAAAACTCCTCTTGAAAGCGCTGTCCCATGGTTTCCCTGGGGGAAGAGTCGCCCTGTGAGAGCCCAGCGCTGACAATCCGGCCCCAAAGGTGTGAGACGATCCCTTATAAACGCCTATGAACAACCTTCACTCTTCAGAGGGCTAATATGTAAGGCAGACCTTCCTACATGTGACCACTATGTTTATTAATTTAAAACCAAACTATCAATGCAAGAAAGCCGGTTAGCAATGCGTCGGGTCTAATAAAAAACAGAGGGCAACGGATTGCTCAGAGGCAGGAATATAGGATAAACCATTTCTCCTGTTAAAAATGTAACAGTAGGTTAGAATTCCTTCAGTCTTTGGCTTGAGGAAGTGTTAAATATTTATTAATTTTACTTCTGTGTTATGGGGAAAGTGAAGTAACCAAGGAACACGCAACTCCACACAGCAACACAGGAGAAACAACAAACTGAAAAGGAAACTTGGAATATACTCCAGAACTAATGGTCAGAAAGACTTAAACCCACGCAGTTTAGTAGAACTCAACCCCAGCTGGACATGGGATACTTATAACACGTTGTCATACACTGGGAGACACACAGGCTGCAGAGTGCTCAAAACAAAGCATCCAAGCCAAATTTGGGCTTTTTGTGACCCCGTGTGACACTGTGGGAATGGGGGCAGGGGGCGTTCCACGGGCCGCGCTGCACTCACGCACATGTTGATGATGAGGGTGTCTGTCAGGTTGCCCAGGGACCACGCTGCTTTGGCGCGGACGTTCGGAGACTTGTCGTGGAGGGAATTCAGAATAGCGTTTGCTGTGTCTGCCACAAACATCACGTCCTAAAGGCAAAAACTGCTGCAAAGTTAGAAAGTTTTAAAAACTCGGGTGATTTCCTCAGTAACATACACATTGTGGCCTTCCCAGGGCAAATGGTACCTGCACACACACCAGCTCTACTCGGTTCTTTTTCAGGCAACAACTTTTAAGAGGTTTCTGGTGCTCGCTGTACATCTTCGTTTGGCCCTTCGTTACCAGTCTGGGCCCGCACACTGACAAAGTTCACCCCTCTCTCAGGTAGTTGTTACTGAAAAGTTTCAATGCATTACTTAATTTCATTGGTGCTTTAGTTACTGTGGATTTTAACATAATTACCTGGACTGCCAATCTTACGCTCATCAAATCCCGCTCTTAAGAAAGTAATTGCTTCTCCAAACTCCCTGCTGAGCTGCCTGTCCAATCTTTGCTTCTATGGCACATTACACTTGCTTCTCACTCCCATGCCTATGGCAAAGGATCTTCTTTAAAATATTTTGGAATCAAATCTCAGTGTCAGCTACTGCATACATTTTTTATTACAAGCACTCAGTTAAGGCCACATTGCAAGAACTACAGAGTCTTCCAACTGAGCCAAGCTAAGATCAGGTATTTTGTGGAAACAAGCGAGCATTTTTCCCTAGATAAGCCTTACTTCTTAGTTTTAAGCAAAACTGAAGCCTTCACATTAAAAACTTGCACCGGTTCTGTTGACCACATAAAGGCAGGAGGTCTGGAGACAGAAAGGAAAAGCTAAGTACACATACAGACCAGAACCAAGAAAGTCAACTCATTCCAAAAGAACTCGCCCCACATCTTATGGTTCACCAAACCAGTTATAAAACGGCTCAAAATAAGAAAAATAGGCCAGTTCTGACCTGCCGAAGGCAAGAGAAGAGGACGTAGACTCCCAGTGCACGCGCGGCAGCGGCTTTTACCAGCGGGTTCTCGCTGTGGTTCAGGCCCAGCAGCAGAGTGACACACAGGATCTGCTGGTCGTCCTGCAACAAGGAGCAGTGATGGCACCACAGGGAAACCAAGAGAGCTCTGGCCCGCAAAGACAAGCAGCAAATGCTCTGAAGGACCGTAATATGTGGAATGTATAGAAGCTACCATTCAGAGCCCACTCTTTTCTTTAAAGTAACTGAGTGGCATTTCAGGGTGCCACGTGGGAAATGGGAATGATTCCAGCAAACATGATCTTGTTGTTGTTAGATGAGCCCACAAAGGAAACCAAAATACGACCTATCATCCAAATGCAGAGAGCATGGCCCATCAGCGGTAGAACAGACTGGACCGGCTGCTTTTTCCCGTCTTACCTCACTCTTTCCCCTTCATTAACAAGGACAGCCAGGCAGATTAAGTTCATCCTGGACAGATTGTCAGTTTACCAACCCATGACAAAAATCCTTGTTTCATCAGAGCAAAGGGTCAGAGTGGGCACTGACTTGACCCTACATGGCCACGGGGACAAGAGAGCATATGTGATCAAAGTACAGGGGGATGAAGTACACGCTGTACTTGGAGAAACCAGAGGGAGAATTCCAGAGATACTGCTGGACCGGCAATTCTGGGGCAAATGAGATCTGGCAGAGCACTCCCCATCGAGAAGGGCACAGTGACACAAAAGGAGCTGCACAATGCAGCGGTGACACACTGCCAAGGCTTTTATGTTTAAAAGCATATTTAATGTTGCAAAAGGAGAGTAAGGCCAACACATTTGTTTGCTCCTGCCAGGGCGATCGCTGCAGTTTAGTGTTTCAAAAGCCAGCCAAAAGAAAAATCCATGCATGCAAATTGGTGACCAATGTCAGCCCATGGCTGTTCGCTGGGCTGTCTCATCGAAGACTTAACCAGCAAAATAACAACCCTTCACCCCTCCTTCGTGCAATGCCGTTCTTGCCCTTCATCTCCCCTGTGGCATCGCCAAGGTGGAGTATTCACGGTGGGGCCAAATGGCTTCTGTGACCCACAGTTTAATTATCTTGACAGACTACGCCCAACATTGCTTTTCCCACTCTTCAATAGTCATGAGTTGTTCAGAATGTACAAAAAATCTGGAAGGTTTCTCTGCTCTCTCCTTGTAAGTTTTTCAAAGGCTTTACGCTACTGCAATCTGGTAGACAGGTAAAAACGCCCCAATTCCAGGAGCACGCTCCTACCTGCAGACTGCTGAAAGCTTCTGGCAAGATAGAGGACAGGGCATCGCAGGCGCTTGTCTGAAGAGTCGCATGTGGAGAGTTCTGAAGAATCCCAGGTAAAGGGCCATTTAACATCTTTGTCCAGAAAGTCACAACCTACAGAGGAAGCAGCCAGGTTTGCCTATTTAAAGTCAGCAGTTATGCTCCAGTTCTACAGTAGATTGTCTTTTTCTAAAGAAAAGAAAAAACACACAACACAGCACATCTGCCTACAGACAAAAACCGCATACAATAATAATGCAGGAAGTCTATAAAAATTGTGCATATCAGCACCTATAAAGCCACAGGGCACCGAGTCCCTTTCTGCTTTCCTGCAATTGATTTATCTGTGTCTGTGGCAGCAGCTCTGCGCAGAGCTGAAGGAAGGAGCCCCAGAGGAGCGCGCACTCACCCGGCTGAGCGGCACCCTCTGCTCAGGGGACACGGCGGAATCGGGTTTGTACTGCTGCAGCACCCCCGTGCCCAGCTCCTCCAGAAGCTGCAAGGAAACAAAAACCAACCAGATCTTTACCAGGGATGACTCAAGTACCACGGAACTATAGCAAACTTCACCCAGGGCTATACTTACTTACCCAGGTAACAAAAATAAAAGATTCAGTATTGGTTTGGACCCTATTCTGTCCCTGCTAGTGCAGAAATGAGAGGAAAATCCTTTCTTACGTAAAGTCTCCAGCTAGAACAGCATAACAAATTGCTGTGCAAAGACGAAATCTTGCTGAGCTTTCCGCTGGGTGACAGACTACGGCTCCTGCCCCAGCTGAGGCTACGTCAGGGAAAGGCCAGCACTACAGTCGTTGCATTTCCCAAGCTTCCTGGTGACTCAGCAGAGCAACAAAATTCTGCTAAGAATTCAAGATTGGAAGCAGAAAGTGCATTTCTCAAAGTGTTGGGGTACTGCGAGAGCCAAAGAGCTACAGCAGGCGCCCAGAGATGCTCTGGATATTCATCCCCACTCACCTGCATTAGCAAAGCACACTAACAGGTAAAACTGACTTGGCAAAACAATGTTGATGTTTCCTCCTGTTCTTACTTTGGCTCCATGAAGCTGAATGGATGGATCCATTTCTTCCATGCACCTGCAAGCCACTTCTCCAAGTTCTAGGAAATAGCTCTGAGCCAGAGAGAAATAACCTTTCACAAGAAGAGCCAACACCTACACACAAAACAAAGAAAGTCCATTCAGTGTCATTGCCTTCTGTTAAACGAAAATACCCCGAATACACACAGAGAGGATGTTAATGGGCTCATCAACACCTAGACCACATATTAAACTCTGATGTAACAGATACACCTTGCAGCACAACTTCTAGAATTGTACAGCTAATTAAAAACCTCCCTATTCCATTATCTTGTTCAAAAAAGGGCCACAAAAGCACTATCAGGTAGCAACACCATGAATTATTTACTGTGAGGTCTCCTGTAGCTAAAAAAACAAGTAAGAGCAACATATTCTGTATCACCCGCAGTATTGCTGCTGCATTCTGTGAAGCTGAGTTTAACAAATATTCACTGTTGCAGAGTAAAAGTGAGATTTCTGGGGATGCACCTTACAAAATAGTATTATTTTTGCAGTTACAAGAAGAAAAACAAGGTTAAGTCTCAACATTCACAGGTACTGCTTTAGTCGTACCAGCACCGCTCCATAGCTCCCTGCAGACTGTTCTTTGGCTGCAAGGTTCTTCCCCACTGTTCTCTAGCAAAACTTGAATTTAGATTCTGTATGGAGGAGTTTGCATGGGGAAGGTTTGCAGCCTTCACCAGGTCTCAAGACACGCAGACAAATAACATTTAAAATTAATTAAAGCAACAAAAATCACAGGCTGATGCGCTTGCTACAGCGGGTGTTACTATGGGGCAGTTACGCTGTGGCCATAGTCACAATCAAAATGCTATTCCCCAACGCTGCTCTGTCAGTCACGGCAGCACAGATGCTGCGTGAGTCTAAATCTCACTGAAAGAGCGAGGAGCAAAGGCAACCCATGTCCGAGGCCTGGCTGACATGAGGTAGTTTGCTGTTGTACCAAAATGTTCATTTTACAAACCTCCTGCTCATCCCCACCTGTAAGGCCTCCAGCCGAAGGGGACAGGGCTCGTAAACGCTGGAAAAGGCTAAGCTGGCATCGCTGTCAGAATAGGAGTCCTCTCTGGGCAGCACGATGATGGAAACGCAGAGGCAGAGAAGCCAGCAGGGCTCCGGACACGCCGCCGGGTTCTCCGGAGTGCCCCCCTCCGAGGGGAGCCCTTTCCTCCACGCGTCCCAGCTCCAGCGGTGAGGGGTTGCGCTGCCGCTGGCATTCAGCCCCGCGGAACTGGGCTGCTGCAAAAGTAACTGCACCTCTGGTAAAGGTGCTTGGACAGATACTATGGCCCCTAACAATGTGAGACTGGAAACTCGAACATTCACATCTGCAAGAAAGAACAGAGCAGGGGAAGAAAATCCAGTCTGTTAGTAGCTCACCAACACTTCAGCATCCTTCTTCAGTGCTTTTTGGATGAGACACATCAAAACGTACAATTTGACAGCAATGCACGTTTTGTGGGGAGGGGGAAATCCACAACTATTTTGTAATAACCAGTGTCAAATTAAAGTATAACATATCCACACCTTTATGGCAAATGTATGGCTTTATCTGGTTCCAAACTCTCGTCAGCAGCCCAGGTTTTAAACGGCTGTAAGGTGCATTTGAAACCAAATTTGCAAGGCACTGAAACACACAAAAGAACATACATGGAGCAGTGGTTACAATGTCAGCCTGGCCTCCAACAGATTTGTTCTTACATTTGCAATTTAGGTCATTTAGACAGCTAATTATCTGAGGGCACCTGAAAACAAATGCGCCAATTATCTACTGTTTCGAAAACCAGTTACAAACTTGGCTCCTAAGAACAAGTATTTAACTACTATGACCTGGCATTAAGACGATGGAATTTCAATAGTTCTTCATGACAATTGGGATTCCAGTTTCAAAGTTTTCAGAATCATTTCACAGGTTGATTCAGCTCCAAAAAGACTCCACGAAAGAAATGCAGGAACAAAAGAGTTGTGCTGGAAAGAAAAGAAACCCCAGGACTCTGTAGGAAGACTCAGCCCGTGAAGCCTTGGGAGACGACAACAGTCAACAGGGTGTTTCAAAAAGATGGACTCGATCTGAAATCACTGTGTTTGAAACCAGGCCCATCTTTTTAAACGACTCTATATTCCCCACCCCACCTTAGTCCCCAACAGCTCCATATTCGTGTAATCTTTCTTCAAGATATAATGCAGAGAAAAGCATCATCTCTTGGGCAGCATTTGAAACACGTACGGTGCAGTTACCTTGACAATCTGTGTCAGTGTTTGGGAGGAGGACTCTGCCACCAGGGCGAGCAGCAGGCAGCGGTGCAGCTCCCGCACGCTGGACGCGACAGTGACCGAGAAGGGAGTGAAAGCTCTCTTGTGGTCACTGGCATCTTCCGCAACGGAAAGAAACTGCTTAGAACCTTCCAGGATGGCTGAGAGAACTTGAAGAGCACAGGCACGGGTCTGAAACAACAAGACGTTTCTGTTACCCACTTTTAACACCTCCTCCAAGCTGATGGGGAATGTTAAGATTTATAAAAGTAATCCTTTGTTTCCTCAACCAATACATCCTCTTATTTCTTGTGTTACAGTGATCAAGCAATACAGATACAGGAGCCAAAGTACTCACTGAAGGCCACAGAAAACAACTCTAAAGATTAATAAGGGAAAAAATACAAAAATACAATGTTTTCTCTACTCAGAACTGCCTCACCTTTGGAGAAGGGTCCTTTAAAGCAATCGTCATCAAGGACACCGACTGGGGGCTGCCAATACCGGGTGCATCGGGAACAAACGCTGACCAGTAGCCGTAAAGAACTCTTTTTTCTATTGATTTTATAGTGGAGAGGAAACAGGCTAGAGCCCCTTGACGAACATTGGCTTGGTAAGATCTAAAAACAAACAAAAAGACTAATGAAATCACAGCAGTGCGAAGTAATGGATGTAATCGCTTTCCCATACAAGAGTGGCGAGCTGTGAGAAGAATTTTTTTAGACCAAGAACAAATTCTCTTTCAAACCAGCACAAGAAAATTGGAAGGCGGTAATTCGTATCACCACAGAAATCAAAAGGCAAAGTGATTTCTGCAAGAGTTTTGATTAAGAAAAAAGCACTAAGATCACGTGGAAGCGTCTGCACACATGTAAAAGTTGTGCCAGATCGACAGGCACAAAAGCTGGGCTTTAAAATGACAGGGGAGCTTAAATAGTTACGAACAGCACGCTCTGCTACCGCGCTTTCTGTTCACATCGACGACAATCACCTCACTTTGCTCTGTATCCCACCCTCAGCATCCGAATACTCCGACTCGCTGCTGCTGATCCTCTTCCAGGCGGCGCAGTGCGGGGACGGGTCCCTCCCCGCGGGCACGGCGGCCCCGGCCGCAGCGCCGCTCCCGGGCTCTGCACGGGCGCTGCTCCGCACGTCCCCCAAGTGCAATTTCAGCATGTCGGCTCCAAGCACTGATTCGTTTCCTGCATCACCCAAACCTTCTTTTCCTTCTTCCGCAAGCTCTCCCTTCTTTTGCTTCCCTTTGGACTTCTTCCTTCGGTTCTGTTGTAAGTCAAAAAATAGATTTTTATTTGAATCTTTTGAAGAAAAGACGTGCAAACATTTTATAGTTGTGAATCTCAGGAAAAAAGGTCTTAACTGAAAACAAAACTAATTGCTAATCCACCATAAAAACAGAGTTTAAGATAATAAATCATGTCGTCTGTATAGAGCATCAACATCAAATTATACACATTTCTAAATGAGTTTTCAGATGAGATTTAATTTAATCAAGAGTTATCGCAGCTATGTAGCCATCTTCCAATGCAACAATACTGCATAAAAGTGCAATTACATGAATGTGCAATACTGTACATACAGAAACTGCCACTTCTCTAGCATCTGAGAGTTTGCAAACCTTGCTTATTAGTAGCAACAGTACATCAGTACAGAAATATCTTAGTGTAAGTACGCAGTTTATATCTAAATAGCCTCAAAAATTAAGCTTTGGCCTCTTCATCAGTAAAGCAAAAGATCTGCAAGAAAACTTTTAGTTAAAAATCAGATTTCACACAAAGTGAGTAAAGAAGAGAAAGAGTAAATACTTCTCTAGTTCTTTTTAATTTACAGTAGGTATTTAACGTGTCAAAGAAACAAGTCAACATGACTATGCAACTTCATTTTCTTGAATGTCTTTCAGATAATCGGTAATCCAAAATATTTACAGGGTTAAAAAATAACCTGCAGAAGGATTAAGCAGAACAGATGGGGGAGGGAGGAGGAAATCAGCCTCTAGATGAACTTGACTTCCCTAAGAAAGAGTCAAACTATTGTGCAAGTGTCAGAAGGGAAAATGTAACTTATAAAATAAAAAGCTTTGCCTGGTCTGCAGGAACCAATCCCCTGTCTGCAGGCCAAGAATTCTTGGCTACAGATGAATAACTGATGCACAGAGCGTAACTCAGGAAAGCCAGGCTCTGCAGAGCCGGCTGCTCTCAGCCCCTGAGCACACAAAGCAGCACAGAGGTTTACAATCAACACCTTTACAGCAAAGAATGTGAAATGTATCACATGCTCAGAACACAAAGTGCCTTTTAGCCACTAATATCACCCCAGGTAACGAACAACCGCAGCAGACACACACACAACGAGCAAACGGTAGCATCGGTATAATTTCAGCTTACCCCTGTCTGCTTAAAGGCAGCCGGTTCCGATGGCTCCTGTTTGGCGGGTGACCTCTTGTCGTACTGCGGCAGCGGAGCCGGGTACAAGGCTGCAGGCATTTCTATGCTCAGTCCCGGCAGTCCGTGAAACATGCATTTCTCGAACAGTCACAAAAACGTTAGCATTCTCCCCCTTCCTGACGTACAAAGATTTACTATAAATACTTGGCTGTTCATCAGTTTTTGGTTGGGCTGGTGATCCTTCCCCCAGGTCTCTCCTCTCCCTGTCCTACTTAACAGCTACGCAACACCTGAAATTCAACCATCCCTAGAAGGATCTTAGCAGGTCCAAAAAAATGAACCTCCCGTCTTTCTATCACATTTTTGTGGGAAGTGCAGTTAAGATGCTGTGAGAGAAATTCAATCCCTTTCTCCCTCACACAACGTTGTCCCCCATGCTCTCTCTGCTCCCTCCTCGTCTTCTCCTGCTGTTTCCCACTTCACAAGCACCTGGAACATGCACCTTCCTGTGTCTGCCTCTTCCTCCAAGCGGATTTAAGTACTTACCTTTAATACTGCAAGAAGAGATCCAATTTGGTCAGTTTGCATTAGTTTCATCTTCCCACCATTGAGAAGCGACTGGATACCTTTCAGTGCATTTTGCAGTAACTGGAAACCAAAAGACAGAATTACTTTTCCTTCCCAAAACACTGAATGTTCGCCTCTTTCAAGTGACCTTCTAGGCACTTATGTTCTTGCTCAACATAATTACTGGGACAGTTACTTATGATTATTAAAAGAGACTATTTAAGCAAAATCTCAGTTGACAATATTCCAAATGTCATATATTCCAAATTCCAACATTCCAGCAGCACAATCTCCTAATTAGATTATTCTAGACAATTAGGCTTACACTCACCATGCAAAAAGTGATCTCATCTACATCAGAGGTTTTTGAAGACTGCAGCACACTGCGAAAAGTTTGAAAACAGACATTTCTGTAGGACTCATCCAAGTATGGCTGCCCAGGCACGCTAAAATGAGAGGAGACAGATGGTTGATTCACAGTCTGTCCCACAGCTTTATAAAGTTACACCAGCTCAGATCCAAGTGGTCCATAATCCTTCCTTTTTTCTTGGTTTTCTTATGTTTAATCAGAATTTCCTGTATTTCAGTTTGTGCCTCTTGTCCTTTCACCGGGCACCACTGAGAACACCACTGAGGATTTGATGCTGCTGTGGCATCAGCACGTTTGCATGTGGAACAGAAAAACGGATGAATTGAAAAAGAATCACTGACAGTAACTATAAAAACAGAGCACAGCGGCTGTGCCAGCGCTCAGATGTACGTCTAAAGCATCTGCTCACCATCTGAGCAGGCTGGTACGCACCTGAGACACAGGTTGGCCATGCCGCGAACCGCTGCCCTCCGGAGCTCCACGTCCGGCTGAGCCGAAGCGCTGAACTGCACCAGGAGCCCAGTCTTGCCCAGCAAATCCGGGAGATACTAAAACAAAGCAGCAGAAGTCATTAGGGGTCAGTGCCCTTCCCTCAGCCTCCCAGCTCTTCTGTTCGGTAGCTAGACATATCTATGCTACAAAAAGAGATTTGTCAGCTGCAATTTCAGATTCCACAGACAGATTATAGAAATGACATGAAAATATTAATTTCCAAAGGTCTTTTATGTTGTATTTAAAAAGTATTGAGCATGAGCATAGTTCAGATCGACTCCAAGCTTATCCTTTCTGCCCAGACATAAAACTCAACCAGTAACTGCCGTACCAGACTGCTGCGGTTACACAGGCTACAGACCCACGCAAGCTGGCAGCTCCAGAACCGCCGGCACCACCACCCCGAGCTTCAGCCCAACACCAGAAACTGCTCCGCAAGCTGCCAAGAGCTGCTGACAGCAGAATTCATTGCATCAAACGCTCCCGGTCATGCTACAGGAACAAGGAGCTTCGTGCAGACCTCATGGTTGATACCCAATAGTTTCTACTTTGAAATGGCTTTGAGCCCATCGCACACAAAAGACCTGATGTGGTTCCAGGATAAATTTGAGGGTCCCCAGTGGAGCCTGCTGAGTAACGAGCAACACGAAGCTCCCCGCGTTCTTCCTGCCTGATCCACAGGCACATCGGGGTGGTCAGTCTGGTGCCCTTCTTTGATAGTGTGCCTTTGGCTCAAGCCAGATATTAAGTGCTCCTGATTACTGGTATATACACCTATCACACCTCAAATTCAACTCTTCTACAAATATCAGTCACTATTTAAATGGGATTATTCTTAACATAAAAGGTGTGGTGATTTGAGAACATGGCACTTTTTAATTGTCTTTTTTTTGGTAGGAAAAAGAAAAGTAGAAACAGCAAAAGGGTGTAAATACTTTTGTGGTTACTTTCTCTTGGCTTGTAAACTCACCTTCTGACATTTAGGTCCATTATTGTAAACAAGAGCTGCTAAGGCTTGCAGAATTTCCACGTGTGTCCAAGAGTGGCACTGCTTAAGAGCAGAGATGCAGTAGGAGAGAAGAAAATTCAAGTTCTGTTCATCAACCATCACCTGACACAGCAGAAAAGGACGGTGGTCAAGAAAACATCATCATGTTGGAGTCTATACATGCAGATATATTGATTACAGACTCGGGCGACCCGGCTGTTAAGATCGCACACAATTAGAATCAGTGGACACTTAAGAAGTGGATATATCAAAACAAGTGTCCTATAGCCAAGGGTATTTCCAATGGTTTGTCATTTGTGACTGAGCTGTTTTCAGAGCAGGAACCCCTCAGCCATGCTGGAGCCACAGATCAGAACCTTAGCTAGGAATGAATAAGCAATACAGTGAAAATCCAAGAAAGTCGGCATGAAGGTCGGCTCCATAGCCCCATAAAAAGACAGAAGGGCTTCCCAGGGAGCCAGCACACAGGGAAAGGAGGGACAAGGCCAAACCTTCCGTACCTGGAATCTGTTAAGTAAGTGATGGATGAGCTGACAAAGTTTGCTGACAAGATGTTCCTGATCAAGGTGAACCAGCTGACAGGCTTGGACGAGCAGAGCACAAACATCCTGGAAAAGAAAAGCCTCGGTTTATTATTTCGAGACTACAAAGCTGGGTGGAAACCACATCATCAGCTGAGACTTCGACCACACAACCCGATCTGTGCGGATACCACAGACATCAATACGGACAATGTAAGGAAACGGATGGAACTGCAGCTCGTGAGCTGCCCCTGCTGCAGTGCAGCCGCGGCCCCACGCGGGACGTGCCGACACGGGGCTGCAGAGCCGCCCACCGGCACCGGGGGCACCGCGGCAGAGCAGCCGGAGCTGTGGCACAGACAAACGGGGCTGGGGCGAGGGACGGGAGGGGGAAACGAGCACCGTCCAAAACAATTGCTTCCAAGTTGCGTGACGTTGGACCCATGTGACGTGGACACCCACGTGACGTGGACACCCGCGTGCGAGCGCTTTCTGGGCCTCCCCCCCGCCACCGCGGCCCGGTCCCCGGCCCCGCCCGAGCGCCAGCACCGGCCCGGCCCCCCGCCGCCCCGGCCCCGGCCCCAGGGCCTCGGGCCCCGCGTACCTGGGCGCTGGGCGCGGCCGCGGGCGCCGGCCCGCAGCTCTCCGAGATGAGCTGGTCGAAGAGCAGGTGGAGCTCGGTGCGGCGGCCGCCGTCGGGCCGCTCCGCGCCGGGCTGGGAGCGCAGGGCGCCCAAGCGCTCCAGGTACCGGCGGAAAGAGCCGCCCGGCTCCTCCGGCGCGGCCGCCATCTTCCGCCCTCCCGGCAGCGGCGCTATGGCAACGGGAGCCCTTCCGGGGCGGAGGGCGGCTACGGCGGCCGGGCCGGGCCGGGCGGCGGCCGGGAAACCCGCACAGCAGTGACACACGCACAGCAGCGACACACGCACAGCTCTGTCACCCGCACAGCAGCGACACGCACAGCAGTGACACACGCACAGCTCTGTCACCCGCACAGCAGTGACACGCACAGCAGTGACACGCACAGCAGTGACACACGCACAGCAGTGACACGCACAGCAGTGACACGCACAGCAGTGACACGCACAGCAGTGACACACGCACAGCAGTGACACGCACAGCAGTGACACGCACAGCAGTGACACACGCACAGTAGTGACACGCACAGCAGTGACACGCACAGCAGTGACACGCACAGCAGTGACACACGCATAGCAGTGACACGCACAGCAGTGACACACGCACAGCTCTGTCACCCGCACAGCAGTGACACGCACAGCAGTGACACACGCACAGCAGTGACACACGCACAGCAGTGACACGCACAGCAGTGACACACGCACAGCAGCGACACGCACAGCAGTGACACACGCACAGCAGTGACACGCACAGCAGTGACACGCACAGCAGTGACACACGCACAGCAGTGACACACGCACAGCTCTGTCACCCGCACAGCAGTGACACGCACAGCAGTGACACACGCACAGCAGTGACACACGCACAGCAGTGACACGCACAGCAGTGACACACGCACAGCAGTGACACACGCACAGCAGTGACACGCACAGCAGTGACACACGCACAGCTCTGTCACCCGCACAGCAGTGACACGCACAGCAGTGACACACGCACAGCAGTGACACACGCACAGCAGTGACACGCACAGCAGTGACACGCACAGCAGTGACACCCGCACAGCCACAGCAGTGACAGCCTCAGCGGTGTCACCATCCTCACAGGTGCCCAGCCTCCCTGTGCAGATTTTAACCACCGTGGACACTCAGTGTTGCTTTAAAACCCACCGTGAGGGATCGATGTGGCCTGAGATCAGCCCCCGGGTGCTGACGGGGTCACTGTGCTGCGGATCCACCGCCGGTCGCAGCCCCGTTGGTACTCGGGGTGTCACACATTCGCGGCACTGGGGACACAAGGGGCTGGGGGCTCGGAACAGAAACCTGCTCATGTTGAGGATATGACTCCAACTTTGATTTCTTGCTGGTGGGTAACATCAAATTAACGGACTCCCCGCCATTTCCTTGTGCGGAGGATCCCAGGAGATGCTGAAAGGCCACGGTTGATGGGGAAATACCCGTGAACGGGGACAAGTGTCACCGCCCTGCGCACAGAGAAACCGCCAACACGGGGACCCGCGTCCCCCGAAAGGAGCGGGAGGGCTGCAGGCCGGGCACGGCGTCCCCTCCATCCCTGCCACAACCAGGCGGAGCCACGATCCGGTACCTCACTCAAGTTCTTACCTCCGCTTCACCGCGCTTCACCTTCCTTTCATTTCCTTGTCGGGCCAAGCACCTCGAGTCAGGAAAGTATGTGCTGTGCTCCCAGCGCCGCCGCCTTGGCTTTCTTCTCTGCCCTGGGCTGTCTGGTTATGGCTGGTTGCTCTGCTTCTTACCTCCGTCGTTCCATTTATTCCTTATTATTTGTTCCTCCAAAGTCCCTAACAGGCCTCCGAGGCGGGCACAGTGAAACACGTAGCAGAGACAGCCTCAGGCAGCACCACGTATTAATATTGTGCTCGTCTGATTTCAGAGAGCTCTTTGCCATCCCATCCCAGCCATCGCTCTGGGGAGAGCCGCTGTTTGGTATCCTGTAAGTGCTTTGCGAGCTCGTGTAAAAAAAAGACTTATTTTATTTTGTGATTTATTCTTTTTAAAACTTCTTAATACATATTTAAAGCTCTCCCTTTCTTCTCGTTCTCTGTTTTTAAAATGGTGCTGAAATTCACATTTTTGACAGCAGCCCCCGCTTTTGTGAGGCCCTAATAAATCTGTGACTGAAAGCAGACTCACACCGCTGCCTGGGTTTATAAAGCAATGAAACCAGCTGAGAGCTGGGTAAAGACGCTGTGGATTTAGGGAATAACTCACCGCAGCCAGCGATGTTACACCAAGACACATTTTACCAGCGCCTAGAAAGCCTTCGCCCCAAATAAAAGCAAACATCGCAGTATCCAGCAGTGGCCATGAGGGAAAATAGCTAAAGTCGGCAACTGTTAACCGTGCTCTGCTACTATCATGCAAATACATCTGGTTCAGCAGCTCAGAGACCGACTTCAAAGGACGGAGAAGTCATTAGAATCACAGTTCAAAGAAAAAGAGTGAGCAGCTGGCTCAGGCCATCTGGTAGGGGACATAAAATGGGCTCTTTCTTCCCCAGTCAGTCTATGAAATTTTCATTAATTGTAGGAACACCTTCCAACATTAACCAACATAATATTGTTAAAAATGTAAGTCTTATTAAATCATCAATATCCCGGTCTTAGGAAAACAATGTAGCTAGTCTGGTGGGTTCTTTCCTCCCCTGTAATACAGCATGCCATCATTACCATTTTAGGTTGGTGTTTTCAAAGCAAATTAGTGGGAATTGGATTCCTCAGCTCCTTTGAAGGTCCCAGGGAAGAATGTGGACAGGATGGCTCCCCAGGCTGCAGAGGAATCTCCCTCTCTGTTGATTTCAGGAGCCACATTTGGCTTAAAAACACGTGCAGTGAGTGTCCTCCCTGGGCTGTGCCGCTTGGGCTTGTTTCTCCCGGGCCGGGTCCCCCCAGCCGTGATGCTGCTGGGACACGGGAGAACAGGCTTACAGGGGCAAGCGGGAGCATGCTCCTCCGGGCACCGCGGCGCGGGGCTGTGGCCAGAAAAACACCAACAACGTTTGCCCATCTTGTTTGGTTACAGCTTCAACCAACCCCCGTCCCCGCAGCCCCCCAGCAGACGTCCCAGCCAAGAGAAATTCCAGCTCAGGGGTGCCAGCACAGCGCAGCAGAAACCCCCGGGCTGGCTGTTCTGATCTCAAGGCCATCAAGAGCTCCCAGAAATTTATATTCCTGCTGAATACATGGATGAGATCCTTGAAATTCAGGCAGGTGGTTTGATAATGCAGGGATGCTGACAGCTGCCACGGGGAAGCCAAATTAAAGAGGAGCCACGATAGATAGCTCAAGGGCATGGCAGATACCTGCTGGTTTCAACAAAGTGATAACCTGGGAGCTGCTGCCGGTTCTCTCTGCCTCCTCCTCGCCTTCCAGATTTGTCAGCTGTGTCTCTTCCTGTAAAAGGCAAAATGGAGGGAGTTCATCTTAATCTTGTTGCTCTGGGAACATAACTGGCCCAAAACTCAGGGGGAATTTTGGAGGGTTACAGCCCCAGGCTTTCCTGGACACTGCTGTTTCTGCCTGTCTTGCCTTTGGTTCTCTTTCTTGGGACTGTCCAAATTTACCGACTTTTCCCATCAGCAGCATTTCAAAGCAGATCGAACACCTGAACCCAGGAAAAATCCCCGATCCTCTGACATGCTCATACACGTGGGGAAGTCGATGTGGCTGCACCAGTCACCTGTGTTTTGCCTGCACTGTGCAGAGCATCGCCAGGCGTTACACGCCGGTGCCATGACCTGTGCCGTCCTCAGCCACGCTGGTCCTCCGGTGACTGGCCCAGGCTGAGGACAGCGGGAACAGAAGAACCACTCGTTCCAGAGCTGAGCTGGGTGCAGGGGCTGCCCGCGGAGCCCCTGGCTGCAGAGGGGTCCTACAAACCTGCACACACAGCCACCCCATCCGTGGGAGGGGGATTTAGCGAGCGCCCCTGCCTGCACCAGGATACGCACCATTCCCCAAAGGCATCTGCACATTCAGCGTTATCTCTGCTGGTGCCCGAGGTGCCTCCCAGCGCCTTCCCGGCTGTTTTCCCAAGCTGCCGGCCAGCTGACGGGACAAACAGCGCTGGCTCCGGGCTGCTTCGCCACTGAAGGACAGACACAAATACTTGAAATACTTTCCTAATCTCATTTTCTCACACAAACAACTGCTGGGTTGTCAGGGATGTCACTCCAAGGCAGCAGCAGCGATGGGACACCCCAGCCTGGACCCCCCAGTTGGTTCCCTGAGCCCTCCCCCTGGGTACAGGTGCCCCGGTGATTTGGCTAATTAGGATAATTCTACCCCTGCACTGAGAGCCATTAAAACACCTTTCATGTGGAAACCCCTGTGGGTTGGGGTCGCCAGCCCTCCTGGGCTCAGGATTGCGGAGCTGTTTCTCCTGGAAGGTCTGCAGGCTGGATTTAACACGGCTTTCCTCGCCCGTGCGCTGGGAATGCAGCTGAGGCTGGTGCGCAGACTTTGGAAGCGCTGCCGCCGCCGCCTCCTCGCGATCCTCTCCCCGGAGCTGGGAATGTTTCCACGCCTGCCTTCCCCGGGAGGCGCTGGGGACCCCGGGGACGCCGGTGAAGCCTGGCTGGTGGCAGCAGAGCCCGCAAACGCCTCCCACTCTATACAAAACAGTGCAGGCTTGCGTTTTTAGTTTTACACCTAAATCTTGTTTTCATCCATTGCGTGTTTTCAAAAGAGGTGCCATAAATTAACCCAGACAAAAAGTACTTTCCCAGGCCCCAGCGGGGCGAAGGCGCAGGGGCTGCGTCCTCACGGCGGCTCCCCAAGAGGCTCCGGGGAGCGAGGGACCCAAAAGCGCAGGGACGTGCCGGGAGCTGGCGAGAGCGCTCTGCTCGCTGCCGAAGCGCCAGCAACCTGCCAGGGCTGCTCACCAAACATGAGCTAATCCCAACAAAAATAGGAGTGAAATCATAATTCATCTGCATAATTCATGTGCATAATTTTATCTTTGCTGTATATTCTCCAGGGATGTATTCTAGAAAATGCTTTCTTTCCCCTCCCTTCAGCGCTCACGTCCTTCCAAAAAGTGCCGTAGATGCAAATCATTGGAGGCAGCGAGAGGTAGTAGCTTTGCTGGGTTACTAAATAAATGCTAAATTTGTCTGAGTTTCTAGCCTACGTCTTGGCAAATTATGCAGATTGAAGCTGTTGCATAGACATGCAGGCTTGTAATAATCACGGGATTTTAATTGCTTGCATTGTGAACCCTGGCTACTGATTGTATCTGCATGGAAAACTGTAACAGTTTGCACTTGCAAATGCTAAAAATGTTAAACAATAATGGCAATTAAGAGATAATTATAGTTATTCTGAAGCAAGGATTGGAGTTAAGACTCCAAGAAGACATCCCAAACAACTGGGAAGCATTGACTGCGCAGACTTCAAGCTGCTTTTTCTATGATGTGAGATCTGCCAGATTTAATTGCTTAATGATTTTCTATAAAATATTTAAGTAACACGGGATCTTTAGCCAGCCCAGGCTCTGCCTGCGTCGTACGCGTCAGTCAGAGGACGGGGCAGCGTCGCAGCCGTGGAACCCGGAGCTCGCTGAGTCACGCTATGGTTTTCTTCTGCTAATTACAACAAAGCAAAGGTGCAGGGACCCCCGGCCAGCGGAACCGCCAGCACCCGCGGTGGGGACCCTGCTGGGAAGAGACACATGGGTGCCGTCCCTCAGTCCCCCTGCACGCTGCCGTTTCAGAGGAGACTTTGCAACGTGGGTCCAGGTTTACCCCATCCAAACTGACCCACGGCAGAGCAGACACTTTTGGCCAGGTCATTGCGAACCTTTAGAGGAAATAGGACTTTTAAAACCAGATTCAGAAAGAGGTTTTGTCCTTGTGGAAGCATTCTGGGCTTTCCTCAAAAACAAAAAAGGCATTTATCTTTTTCCAGAGCCGTGTTCCGGGCCGGGTGCCAGCCGCCTGTGTGCAGGCTGCGGCGGAGGCACGGCCTGGCTCCGTGTCAGCCCCTCCGTCCTTTCCTGCCAGAGCAGGCAGCAGGCGAGCAGCGCGGCCAGACGGGGAACGGGGCAAGATGGGTGCAAGATTAATCCCCAAACCTGTAATCAAACACTTTGTGGAAAAATATCTGTGTAAGAAGGGACTTCCATTCCTCTGACTCAGCTTAAGCAGCACCAGGCTTCAGCCGGGGTCACACCGTGTGTGTCAGCAGGCGCTCAGCCCAGCCTGGGGAGATCTTCCATGGCACCCGGCGGTGCCCAGCGCTGCTCCCCCCGGGTGCCTGCTCAGGCCGGGGTAAGGAACGCGAAATCCGTTCCCCGAAGGACCCGGTGCAGCGCGGCACCCGTGCAGGGGCTGCGAAGGGTGACATGTCAGCAGAGCACACGTCCAGCCATGCAGATTCCAGCCCCGTCCCTGCGTGGGACGCCAGGGCTGCAGGAACAAAGGGCGGCTTTCACTGGCTCACCCCGCGCAGGGACCACCGTGGCGAATTCCTCAGATGCTTTTATGGGTTGCAACCAATGCACGGGGAGAGCGGGGCTCCCAGCGATCTCCTCCCCCTGAAAGCACTTCATTCACACGCAGGCTGGAAGGAGGTGAAAGAAAAGGCCGTGCATGTGTTTAAATGCAGGGAGGGCTTGGATCTCTCCCTCAAATCCTCCCCACCCGGCAGGCTGAGACTGAGGGCACACAGGCTGGCCGGGGTCTGGGCAAGCGGCTGAGTCGCACTCGGGCTGCTCTGCAATGGTCATAAATCAACAGAGACACATAAGCAAAGGAGGGAACAAAGGACATGGAGCGATTCCATGGCATCTGGCAGGGGGGGGCCACGGCGGCCGCACCGGAGGATGGCGTCTGAGGAAAAGCTCTGAGCAAGCCTGCAAGGGTCCCAGCCCCACGCCATGCAAGGGGACAAGAGCTCTGAGGAGCCCGCGAGCAAGTGCTGCTGCTGCATGGGGCAGCGAGGGGCCAGCACACGGGGACAGGGGACACGGCCGAGCATGACACCCGCCTCGCCCCTCTGCGGCACGCTGCGCTGCTCCACCATCGATTTTTCCACAGGCCACAGCCAGCTCTGGTGCATTTGCTCCATGTCCCCAGCACTAGGACAGAAAGACGTGGCCTGCAAGGCCAGAACTGCTTCCAGAGGCAGGAGAAAAACCAGCTACACCAGGGCTGGACAAAACCTGCTCCTCAAGCTTAACTCAGGCCCAAATCCTGCAGAGCGGAGCCTGGGGTTGTCCCCCCCAAGGTAGGGACAGGACAGGGATCGGTCCAGGGTCTGGCAGGGCTGCTCTCTTCTCATCCCCATAGGGGTGCTGAGCCCACCAGTGCTCAGCACAGAAACATAGTGCCTGCCGTTGGGAACAAGAAGGGCTGGGGAAGGCACTGACCTGGTGATAAGCAGTTATTTGTCTCGTTGGTAATGAGTTATTACTCAGTCTCAGCTAGACATTGCCTTAAGGGAGGAAACATCTGATCATCTTTTAATAAACAGTCGGCTCCTGCAGCTCCTGTATCTATAAAGCGCTCCAAGACACATGGCTTATGCACAGACACTGCTGCTATGAGTCACAGCCTGGAAAAGGGTGTCAGAACCGTTGCTCAATAAATAGAACAAAGCAGGGAAACCTCGGGTGGGCAGGGATGGCACAGCCCCGCGTCCTTCATGAAGTGGCACTGGCCTCCTAAGGATTTACCCGTCAGACTGGAAGTGAGATAAAAATGAATTCCGTGTTTTGTCTCTTCATTTCAAATCTCCTGCAAAAGCACTGTGAAAAGGAACACGCCTGTTGGGCACCGGGTTCACCAGCGACAGGCTCTGCTTCCACGTGCTTGGGGGTGATGAAGGCTGCAAGGAGGAGGGAAGGGGAGCACAGCCCTGCAGGCTGCACGTCCCCACAGGAGCAGTCCGCGACACCCAGGATTCCCGGGTGGGGAGGATATCACTGTCACTTTGTCCCTTCCCGAGTGTTGCAGGTGGTCACAGAAGAAGGAGAAGAATATCACACCAGGCAGGCATGGAGCAAGGCTCCCGCTAACGGGGTCACACTCCTCCTGTGGCTTTACAGCGTGCTCCCTCGCAGAGGAATGAACCCTAGATAATGTCTAGTACAACATGGAGCGCAGCTACCAGAAACCAGCCTGCCCGCTCCACAGGGCCACAAAGCTTTGCTTTTGTAAGGCCACATCTGGAAAAAATACTTGACATGAGGAACTGAATAACTTGATTTGTACAAGAGAAAACAATGTGACACTCTCCCCAGCCAAGAACCACACTGTTCCCCGCAGCAAACACACACACACACACACATATATATATCTACAGGCACCATCCCATGCCCAGCACCTCCGCCTCCCCTGCAATCAGAGGTTTCGGAGCACTTGTAAGGCAGGACAGTAACATATTAACATTTAAATAGTATTTTTGGCCAAACACATCTGGAAAGTTTCTTCTACCAGATGTTTTCCCCAGATACATACCTTCCACTCAGTGCCCCAGATCCAGATGTTTCCAAATAACTTCATGCTGCTGTTGAAAGGGAGTGGCCGTCCTTGGGACACTGGTGGCCTCCCCAGCACAGCAGCAGTTAATGCTCACAGGCATCACAGACACCTGAGCCTGGTGGAAACTGGAGACAAAGTGGAGCTGGCAATGGAAAAAGTCAAAGCCAAAAGCCACCAGACAGCTGCCAGGAGCAGGAGGCGAAGGCAGCGGGACAGAAAGCTCCCCGTTAAACCTCAGCCTGCTCTTGGCTGCGCAGAGGGAGCGCTGCTGAACTTCAGGCAGTCTGTATCTTCCAGAGCTACACAGACAATGGCTCAAGGGGACGGCTGAGGACACAGCACCGTGTCACACAGGGCTGAGCAGGGCTCAGGTTCACTGCCGAACTGCTAGAGGTGGAAGCTAGAGTTTATTTTCTTCAGCCTGAAGCAGGATCCTGCTGCAGTGACACATCCAAGGAAGCATGAAACCCACTTTCTACTTGCCTGTGTCAGTCCTGGGGCACACTGCCCCTCCTGCAGCACCCTGCATACAACCACACATTCCTGGAAGTGCTGCTTTCCCACAGACACAGCTCAGGCTGGGATTAGTTCCTGCCTCCTTCAGGTCATCGGTATCTTCCAGGGCACAGAACTCCCTGCTCACCCTCACTGGACAAGTGCAGTTTTCTCTTGGGACAGCTGGCAATGAAAAAGAAACTAGAGGCTGTTTAAATGTGTCAATTCACCTTTAATGTTTGAAAAAAATAAATGGTATTTGAGCCATTGCAGTTATGAAGGGAACAGATCTTGCTCCATGAGAGACTGTGAACAGGTTCACATTAGACTCATGCTTGGAAAAAAAACAAACCCAGAACATTCTCCTTTCAGATCCAGAGCAGACTCCTGAATAGACAAGACCACAAAAGTGCCCCAGACAGTCCAAGGCACGTTACCCCAGCGCAGACATTTCCATCAACATGAAGTTATGACAGCTACATTCTTTCTAGTTACAACATTGTTCTATCAATATTACAAAATTAGGCATACTTTGGATTTTGCACAGAGACAAGAAGGACTTTTACTTCAGGAAGTAGTCAACCTGGGTCAGCAAGTCATTTCACAATGAAGAGCTCCCTCCCTCTGCTCTTCCCACCCCAGCAGTGACTTGTTACCAACACCAAATTTATCTCAGAGACACAAGTCAGGCTCACCAGCCCCGCAATATTATCTATGCATTAGTTAGCAAACCAATATATAGACTTTAGGACAAGCACCAGGTATTTACTTGCCATCGCACAGCATTTCTGCACACCCAGATAAAAAGAACTTCCTGCAGCGTAATCCAAGAGTCAGTACATACTAAGACAACATCACTGCTGAACCTATTGGAGACCAAGACATTTGTCTGCCTTTGAAGCAGATGTTACATGAGTTTCCTTCACACAAACATCACATGTAAATTTAACTTCTTGGTACTGTGCTTTAAGAACAAAAGCAGATATCTGAACATGGAGGACGGTCCTCCAGAAATAGCTTATCAGCTACAGAAAATTAAAACAAAAAAAGAAAAGACAGTGGCCACTTACAAGTCTTCCACATGACTAGCTTGCTTTAAGGAGAGCATCAAGTTAAGGCAGTGTTGAGACAACTGGCTAAGAACATGCCGAATCGAGCTGTTGTCAGCAGTCACCAATTTGATATCCTACTCCATTTCAGGGACAGGCCACGTGGCTTTAGATCTCAGTATCAAGGTCTAAAGACTTCAGCCCCAGGATGCTGCTTTCAGCACAAGCAGCAACTCAGGCGGATGTTTGAAGTCTTCTAGACCAGGCTGAGTTGCTGACAAGTCTAGGTGAATATTTCAGCAGAGCCAATGTTTTCACACAGCGGTGGGCACAGAAAGAGCGAGGGTGCCAGCTGCAAGTCTGGTTATCACAGTCCGAGGTGGAGTTCAACTTGGGTGTGAAAGCCACGGGATCAAGAGCCACCCACCAGCTTTCAGGGCAGGTCTAAGCACCTGCCCGCGGTTACTGGGAGAGCCAGCTCTCTGCAGTCTGCAGGGTGGGGACGGAGGCTCACACTGGCTTTGCTCCTCGTTACAAGATTAACAGTCTAATAAAACTCGGTAAGGATGTCAGGGTCTTTTGGCCTGCCCAAATAAGTTTTCCCAGCCTCAAAGAAGGAGTTACCACCGAGGGAGCTGTTGTGGAATAGTTTTATTTCTTCCCACGTAAAGGCCATTGATTAAGCATTTACAGGTTTCCTAGTGCAATACAACCAAAAAAAAAAAAAAGCAGTAACAAAAAAAATGCCGCCTTCTTCTCAGGCAACTAAACAGAAGTAGATTTTTACTGCAACATATACACATTAAATATAGTATACAGTCCATGCAGCGGCATAGCCATGTTAAAGGGAGTCGTGGCTTCAGCCATCAGTGCATTACAGTCCAAACTTCACTTGCTCCTACTTCCTATCCAGACTTGAAGAGAAGAATTGCAACCTGACCCAAGTAAAAATAGATGAAGTGCTTTGTCTCGTGTGTTACATAGCTGCCAAAGTTTCTGCCAACAATGCAGTGCCAAGTTGGGTTGTATTTCTTGTCAAATTCCTGAAGAAAGAGAAGAGAGGCATTAAGGCCAAGAAAGCCCACATGAAAATAGTTTTAAGTATATACTCTTAGCTGGTTCTGTTCACACACTATCGCCTCTCCTCCCACCTGCAGCATCTTTAGATTCCCCAAAGCCAGACACTATTATATCAAGCAAGGTAGTGACTGACACAACCAGACCTCTGCACTGGATTGTTTGAAGACTCCAACACAAGCGAATTATCTCCTGAGACTTGGAGCGCCCATCAGCGCTGGGCAGAGGGAGCAGGCCTAAGAGCTCTCCCTGGTGCAGTGTTATTCAAGCCCTGCGTGTAGGCTCAGGGGAATATTCCTCCTCTCCCATTCCAAGCCCACTCACAAAACACAAAAAAAGACTTTGGCATGTCTGCCCCAGCAAGGCATTTGAGTTTAAAGGTCACCTAAAAAAAGGAAAGAAGTCTGGCTCTTCTTCACATAAAGGGGAGAAAATCTGCATTGAAACAGAGAGCACATGAGGATCTAAGAGCTCACAGGTGAGCAAGCTGAATGCTGGCTTAATAGTCAGTCTTGTACTCAGCAGGTAGGATAGGGTTAAAGACCATTCTCCTCTCTCTAATTAATACAGAACTCCCGAGATCACCCTTCCCTCCCCTGAGACAGAGCCAGAAGAACAGACTCAACATTCAAGATTAAAGCCAGTGCTAGTTCTCAGACACCAGCAAGACACTTTGAGCTCTTTGCAGGTAACCTTTGAAGTACAGAAAAGCTTTCTTGCCAGGGCACGAAGGTGCATTGAATTGCTTCCCTCCTCCCAACACACTCTCAGGAAATAAAGGCCAACTTCTTGGATGCCTTCTGCTGCACTCACTCACTTTACAGGCTGCTTCGCCCCAAGCACTTGGAGATAAGTCTTGCCTCCGATCAAAGTGATCTGAGAAGTTAGGAGACACCTTTGAATCCTTTACCTTGAAGCCTAGATTACAAGCAAGGCCCAAAAGCTAGCCCAGGTACCAGGACTACATAGCCTAAGCAGCACACTCTGCCCTTTCAAAAGCACTTTGTCCAGCCATCAGAAGTGGCTGCAGGGGAAACTGACAGCTCCCCAGATGCCATCAAGCTTGATGCTTGTTAAGTTAATGGGCTCCTGCAAATGGGGAAACAGCCCTCCACAAGCCAGGGCAGCTGCTTGTGCTGGTTTTGAAGCAGCACCTTTCCCAACCCTGCCAGCCAGCGCAAGCTCCATCCTCCTCCACACCACCCGTCCCAGAGCCAGAACACAGCAGACAGAACTGCACATGCACAGCTGCCCACCCAGAGTGAAATGGAGTAATCCCACCCTGCACTGGTGCTGCAGGTCCAGCAGCAGCATCTGGGGAGCAAGTGCTAAAGAGAGACTGAGCCAGGTCTTCCTGGGCTGGCAAATCCAGGGGGACAGCGCTCACACTGCTCAGAGCTTGCCAGAACAACACACCAAGCCCTGCTTTGCCACAGCCCTCCTCTGACCTTGGACAAGTCACTCCATCTTCTTGGGAACAGCACTAAAGAAGCAAAGAAGAAAGCATCTTCTCTCTCCCAAACACATGAGTATGAAGTCTCAGACACTCAGGCTCATGACCAGCACACATACTGAGCAGCTTCAGGAAGTCTCAGCCGAAACAGCCCCCTTACCTTTTTTATATACGCTGCAATGTCCTTCTCTATGTTGTACTTCTCCATTGCCTGCGTAGCACAGTCGACAGCATCCTGCTGCATGTCCTCGGACATGTCGGCATTCTTTATCACAGCCTTTCTGTCAGACATCGTGAACCTAAGGCAGAACATAGATCACTTTAATCCCTTCCCAAGAAAAGAGAAGCTTCCTGTACATCAGAGGTTGTCCTTTCTGTGGCAGGCTGTGTCACAAACTGATACTACAACCCCCCTGCTACACCCAAGGTGAGTTTACCAGGGTGGCCTACAGTAGTCCTAGGCTAAAATGCCCCTTATAGTCAGAGCACTGTGGTGCTGGCAATGTCTGGAGGTTAGATCAGAGACAGCCCAACATCAGCACCTGCAAAAAACACATACAGAAAAAGCTTACGTGGGAAGAGGTGGGATCTGCAGAGAGCCACAGCCCTGCTGAACATCAATAGCCTACAGCCAAGTGTGCCTTCCAGGAGCACCAGTGGTTTGGAGCATCATCTGTTCAGAGCCTTGTGAGCGATGGATCCCAAAATACAATCCAGCAGGGAAGCTCAGGAAGCATGTTAACAGCGGTGGTGCTTTTTATTCCACCCCATGCCAGGATTACAGTCACTGCTGCGAGGTTAGCCTGGAAGGAGTGGTGTTCCACATTCAGGCAGTCACCACCCCCTCACCTCACGGCTGATTTGTCACCGAAACCCAGACTTCAGCTGTTCCCATGGGACAAAGCTGGTCTGACGAGCCAGAAACTGGTTAACACCACGCTGCAGCCTGGAAACAGGGGCAGCAAGCCCCACACAGAGCTGGCACAGCAAGGGCCTGGCAAAGCCACCGCCTTTTCCTCTCCCTGTCTGCAAACCACAACACAGATGCTAGAAACCAGCACACAAGTGCTGCCCTGACCTGTACGAAACCAGAAAGGGGTGCACTGGAGCCAAGTGTTTGGCCGCCTTGGTTCAGGTGGTTCATACCAGTCACTGAAGCCATTTACACATAGATCTGCTGTGGACTTTCCAGGGAGATGTTCAGCATTGGGAGGTTTTCAGTGCAGTTCATTTTATTCTAGAAAATGGGGATCTGGCAACCCCAGCCCTGCTGCCTCTCTTCAAGCAAAGGCTGCACCACAGTCCCTGTGGAAGGAGCCCTGTGCAGCCCTGCTGCTGGCTGGCACACCCCAGCACCCCTGCGGGCACCAGACCCTCGCCCCCAAGCCACCTGTTATCTGGGCGACCCATCCAGCAATCACCTGCACTGAGAAGGACCACAGCTGCTCACCTTGGGAGCAGCTCTTACCAGAGCATATTAAAACTTTGTGGGAATAAGCTTCTTAATGGCCAGGAGTGCCTCCAATTAAGCCTGCAGAGCACCATTAAGTTTGCTAAATCCTTTTACAGTGCTGTAAGTCTTGAGTGATACTACCAAGTATGTTTTGAAATAGTGAAACTACACATTTTTAGCTCTACTGGGGAGTGAAGAAAATCTGCTGCACTGATCGCTTCCTGGAGCAGTCCCAGAAAACTGAAGGAGTAGCTTTGTTACAGCAATTAAAGGAGGCTGCTACCCAGAGAGAAAGAGAATCCAGTTACATAATTGCAGCCCTCTGATTACAATACTTCAATTCTTCACTCTGCCTGCAGTTGAAGACTTCTATTGCAACCTTAATTTATACATTTTAGATAAAATGTTTAATGGAGCATTGCTATTAACACACTCTAATAGCATCAGGAGAAATGACAGGAACTGAGCACAAACACTAGAGAGCACACACGCCTACCACAGCTCTGGAAAAGCCACGGCCAGACGGTTTGTTTCTCTCCCTGATGTGGTTTAAGCCAGTGGGTTTTAGCCTGTGGCCCAGAAACCCTGGCAGGACAAGACATGGCTCAGAACACTCCAACCAACCGCCTGTAGATTTGGATTCACTATCCAGGAATCTGGCAATCCCTTGGAAAAAGTCTCCTGGATGTCCAGCCCACAGGAAAAGGGCAGTAGGGCACTTGTGGGTCATGCTTCAAGGAAAGCCTCTCTAGGGAAAGAGGGCAATCAAGCTCTCATGCACATCAGGCCTTTCTTCACATACTTCCACTGCACCATGAGTTCAGAGGGCACTTCCCATTACATAACCAGTGACCTGCAAAAAGCATCTTCCTTCTTCATTGTTCAGGCAAAGAGCATCTCAGTCCATTATTCCTCTTCAGTAGAGCTGCAAGAGCTGCCCAGCCTAGCACCACACTGCTCCAGGGCACAGCATCCTTCCCAGGCCAGTCATGACAGAGGCTGTCAGCTGGATGGAGGGTCCCCACACCCACCCTGAGGCTGAGAACAGCTCTGAGAGCCACCCTATCCACCCACAAGAACTTCACAGAGCAGGAGCCCCATCTCAGCACATTCCCCATGGGGTTGGGGACATCCTGCCCACAAGGAAGCCCAGCAACACCACATACACACCTGATCCCTAAACCACAAGGCCACAGCTGGCCCTCAGGGTCTTGCCCTCTCTGAGGAAAACCACAAAGCCTCAACACCTCAGGCAGGATGGCATCTTAATGGAGGAAGACCACAGCTCTAGAAAAGCCACTCCAGGGCAGAACAAGGCCTTGGGAGGGGAGGAAGCACAGCTTCCGTACCAACACTGCTCCCCATCAGAGCAGGATGGGCCTTGGGAGGGGGATTAGGCCCAAGCCAGCACCCAAACCTTCCCTCATCTGGGTACAGTGAGGTCTTGGAAGGAGGACAAGGCCCGGGCCCAGCATCCAACCACTCCCCCAGCAGGACAGGATGGATCTTTGGAAGGGGGATGATACTCCAGCTTGCCCACCACTCCTTCCCTCACCAGAACAAGATGCAGCTTCAAGAGAATGAGGCACAAGCCCCCACACCCATCCTTTCCCTCCCCAGGCAGGATGGGGCCCTGGGAGCTGGATGAACCCAAGCCCAGCACCCACCGCTTCCCCAGCAGGACAATGTGGAACACGAAAATGGGGACGAGGCCCAAGCCCAGCACCCACTGCTTCACCCACCAGAGCAGGACAGGGCCCTAGGAAGGGGGAGCGGCACAACCCCTTCCCCTCCAGGGCAGCAGCAGGCCCGGGCGGACGCTCCCAGGAGCCGGGCGCATGTGCAGGCCGGAGCCCTGCGTGACCTTCACGGGGGGAGCCCCGGGGGCACCCGAGGCAGCGGTGACCTTGCCCGGAGCACGGCCAGCAACGCACGGGCGGCAGGCTACAGGGGCGGGCTCCGAGCGCTGCCGGGGACCGCTAATAGCCGGAGCCGGCAGGCCGCCAGGACCTCGACCCCCTCCCCCGGAACGGCCCCGCCGCCACCTCACACACGAAGGGACCGGTCCCCGCCGCCCCGGCGGAGGGTGTCGCTCACCTTCACAGTGACAAGGCCACCCTGGGAGGGCGAGGCGAGGCACGGCAGCGAAGAAAAGGTGGGAGGAGACCGGAACCCGTTCGCCTCTGGCCGCTCCGTTCCGCTCCCTCCGCCGCGCCGAGCGCTCTGCGCCTCGCCGCCGCGCCGCGCTCAAATACCGCCCCGCCCGCTGCGGCGCGCGGCCCGTCGCTCCCCCATTGGCTGCGCCGCCCTGCGCGCCGCGCCCCCATTGGCTGCACCGCGGCGCAGCCCGCCGCCCCGGCCCGTCCGCCCGCGCTGTTCTGCCTACATCCTGTTTCATCCCACAATGCCGCGGGGCGAGCGCGGGGCGGGGCGGCGCGGGGCGGTGCCTCGCGGGGGCGGGGGGGCTCCCCCGGTGCTGTGAGGAGCCGCGGCCTGGTCCCGGGGACCTGATCCCCGGGAGCTTCCAGCCGCCTTGGGGACCCGGATCCCCGGGGGTGCCCTGAACCTCTGGGAGGGACTCATTGCTTTGGGGAGACCCAGTTCCCTTGGGGGGAACTGCCTTGGGAGAGCCGGACCCCCCAGGGGCCCGTGGGGCGTTGGGCCTCACACCGAGCCAGGTCTCCCAGGAGCAGCGAGGGAGCAGCGGGCCGGCAGGAGCCTGGCACAGGGCTGTGACACTTGGCTTGCCCAGGCAGCGCTCTGGGCACACGCCTGCCCCGCCAGCTCCCACTTTGGCCACTCCGTTTCCCTTGAGTGGAGGTGCCAAGAAGCCTTTTGCAGAAGCCACCTGAAGAAAAGCCCAGCGAAACAAAAGAGTCCCTGTTCCCGTGCTGTCCTGCTTCCCGCGCCCTCCCCGTTCCCACGCAGCGCTGCCCGCCGTGGACAGCGGGAAGATGCTGCCTGGACTGAGCTGCCGCTTAACGAGAGCAGGTTTAATTGCACGTGTGGCCTTGAGAACCAGGGAGACCACTCCGGCTACTGAGATCTATCTAATTAGATTGCTCCAGGAAGAGAGGCTGATAAGAGCCCTCAGGGGAAAGGCTGGAGTTCATGGCTGTGTTTTCGCTTTGTGAAGAGACGGCCCAGGAACGGGCCGATCCCTCGTGCTAACGAAGTGGATGCTTCCTGCTGTGACCTTTGCAGCCTCTGAGACACTGGCCAAGACTCTCAATAGCAAATAAAATATTTACTATTCCAGGCCTGAGCTTCAGCCTCAAGATGAGCGGGAGCCAGTGAGCAGCGGCAAAGCGAACAAGGACTAACACTGTGGGGCTGGACGGCGCTGACTTTGTAAGGACCATGGCTGCTGGCATGGGACCTGACCTCCAGCCTTCACATGGATAATGTGAGGGTGTCAGCCTGTAATCCCAGTGTAAACCACATCATCCCAGTTACATCCTGCATCCTTCCCCAGAGCCATCAGCAGCAGGAGAGCGTGGAAGAGCCGCCCAGCAGGCTCGGCGCTGCCCTTTGCACGTGACGGAGCGTGGCCTTGACGGAAAAAAGTGCTTCAAATGCCACGGAGGGAGATGCGTTCCTGAATAGTGACAAAAAGCATTTATTTATAAATTCCTCCGAGTGCACTATATAAGGCACTTCACAGGGATTAGCAGGAAAAGGGCCTGGCTGTGAGGAGCCCTTTGCCATCTAAGGCTGCGCTCCGCCTGCCCCATGGCCACATGCTTCCCCACGGGACGCGTTCTCCAATCCTGGGCGATTTCGAGTCAAAAAACACAGACTTTGTGTGCATATGCCCTAAACAATGCAAAGGTTTGGAAAACCAGAAGCTGGGCTGACAGCGCAGCTGCAGCATCGCACCAGCTCCGCTTCCACGCTGCACCTCCACAGTGACGTGCCATTTTTCTTCTTATTTAATCCAAACCCACTTTGCTACAACTTAGCCCACAGCTCATTGCTGCAGCCGCCTGCTTTCGGCTGCCCAAACAGGTTCCTCGCCAGCCACAGCCTCCCCAAAGCCGCCCGAGTTATTTTTTACCGGGAGTCAATTGTTTTGGCAAGTGTTGTGCAAACTGCATTACAGAGGGTTTGCTGTCAGTCCTGGGCTGCTTTGATCAATCTTGTCTGCGAAGCAGTTTTCAGCGCCCTGGTTAATGTACGTTATTATCTCCCTGAATCCCTGCTATAGAACCTGAATAAATCCTGTGGAAAAAGAAAGTGCCCTATAAAAGGAAATGCTCTGTAAAACTGCAGCGGGGAGCTGCCACCGCCAATGCTGAGGGTTTGATCGCCGTAAGCAGTCCGTTAACATCCGTATCAGACCCCATGTCCCTCTGTTCATTGTTCACAAATTTGGGATGATAAAGCATTTTCACCACCTGCAATTCTCATCACTACAAAGATCCCGTCTGGTGCATTTCTGTCTCCCAGGGGTTGCTCTCACATCCCTCGAGAAATGGGAACCAGGTTCTCCCCATGCCCAGCGCACTGAGCACCTCATCCCCACGCCTGATCCTGCATCCCAGGAACCTGGAACTGTCCCCATGTCCCCAGCCAGGTAAGGAGTCACCCGTTTCTGCTGTGGGAGCCGTGGGGCGGTAGGCGTGGGGTGTCGAGGTGTTCCTGCCTAGAGGGGAACGCTCCGGTATCAGTGGGATATCGCTGCTCTGGCCCGGAGCAGAGACAGCTGCAGCGTGGCACCACGTCAGGGCAGCCTGGGCTTATCTCCAAGGCAAACGGGCTTAAAGTGTGACAAGTTCTAGACGACTTTTTGTCTCAACATCGCTTTCCACGAGGTAGCATGCTCCTTGCCATCCTGCGAGCATGGCAGAAAAAAACTAATACTAAATGACTTGTGTGCCTTGTTAATATGTATTCAGGTCATCTGCTCTCTTCAAGTTTTTGCAAGTGACTTGCGGTGTGCAGTTCATGCAGAATCCATAAATAAAAACATCTCTCTGGAATCTCGGTGCGGTTGTATCAGCATGTGAGCATAACAAGTGCCTTTGTGCGTGCACAGGGACGAGGGCTAAGCCAGCCAGCCCGCGGCTCCCAGCACCCAGCCCAGGCCCTCGAACCAGCTGGATGTGCCAAGAGCTGGGAACTCCCTTTAATCTGATCTCTCCAGAGGGGAAAGATGGGTTTAGAGACAACATAAACACCACAGCAAAAGTCACCTCAAAGCCACGTGCTGTGTGACCGTGTCCCATGGCTGTGCAGGGCTCCCAGTCTGACCACGAGGCACAGGGCTTTTGGGACACAGGTTAAGGAACACAGTTAATTTGACTTCTGCCCTTGTACTTCTCCACTTTTTCTCTTCTGTCCTCTCCCCATTACAGCATTTGGACTGGGTGCTCCTGTGCAAGCCCTAAACCCAACACAGTTTATCCGTGAGGGGTCCTGCCTGCACATCAAAAGCTTCCTAAAGTTTTCAGACTGTTGTAATGACCTGCTCTGGCCTCCATGAGCCACAGCACGGCCCAGGCTTGGGTTTTTGTGGTGGAGCAGAGCCCAGCGCTGCCCTCAGCTCAGCTCATGGTGCTGGGATGTGCCCAGGGGCTCTGGGCTGGCTATGGGGGTTCATCCTGCGCCGCTGCAGCACATCCCTGCTCCCTCCATCCCTAAGGTGTCCCCGTGCCCAGGACACGCTGGGCGCTCATGGATGATCCAGCTGGGAAATCTCCTGTAAATCACTGGGTGCTCATGCATGAAATAATGGAGCAGTCATGCACGCACTAATTGGACATTCATATGCAAAATAACTGGGCGCTCATGCGTGAACAACTTGGGTGCTCATGCACGCACTAATTGGGGGCTCATGCGTGGAGTAATTAGGCAGTCATGCACGTGTTAACTGGGCATTCACTAGTGGACTAATCCTGTGCTTGTGTGTGAACTAATTGCCATCTGTGTGCAGGTTCTCTGCTCATGCAGGACCCTTGTGGCTGCCCTCCTGACCTCCAGAGCACCCATACATGATTAATTGGGTGCTGATGCATTCAGTAATTGGGTGCTTATGCATGAGCTCGTTGGGTGCTCAAATCTAAATTAACTGGGCACTTGTGCATTCACTGATGGACACTCGCAGGTGAATTAACCAGGCGCACATGCATGATCCAAGCAGGACAAGCTGAGCCTGGTGGAGCAGCAGCCCCGCACAGGGACAGGGAAACCGGCCAGCACCAAGCACGGGATGGTACCGCACCAAAAATCCCCCTGGTTGCACCGGCACGCGTGAGCTGGTGGTTCTGTCTCCCCGGCAGCCTCGCTGCCACGCGTGAGCTGATCTCACACCTTCCCCCGAGCTCCGCGGGGCGTAGGAAGGAGCTGCTGCCGCACAGACAACTTAAACTCTGCTTTGGCACAGCGTAAATACGAGAAGCTCCAAAAGCAGGAGACGAGGTCTCTGCTGTGTAAAATGATTTGGGTCAGTCTCACTTCTGCAGTGATTTATTTAAGCTCTAGCAGTTCCTGGCCTGAGTGAGGGAAAAAATGAGGAAAAAAAATAGAATCCCCCATATTTACACGATTTCTCTGTAATGTTTACATTGTGAAAGCTACAGCATCATCTGCCAGTGCCATTTTAATCCAAGCTGCAGACATTTCCACTACACACATTTCTTGGAGTTGTTCTTCCAGGTGGAGCAACTTGCTAAGCACAAGAGCTCAGCCTGCAAAAGCCTTCGAGTGGCTGGTTCTCGCTGGAAGGCACGTCCCGTCCCTCATCGCTGCTGGGCCTTTACCAGGAATAACTCTGCCTTCCTGCAATCGAAAAAGACCATTGTGAACGGATCAGAAGCAAAGCAGCCAGAAACAACTCACTGTGGGTGCAACTCTGCAAACCTGCACCAGCCCGGGAAAGCGGGACCAGAATGGGGGGGATCCCCCAGGACGGGCAGCGCAGGCAGTGCCGAGGTGGGCAGCTCCGTATATGTACGTATAGATCCAGCAGGCAGGTGTTCGTGGCGCTGTGACACAGCTGCCAAAGCCCCGGCCCTGCCCTCAGTCATGTTAGTGCTCTCACCAGATCCTATGGAAGGAGCTGCAACAGTTGATCCAATCAATAAATATACATTTTATACATCCCTTCATTTTGTAATACCTCTCTGTCTATAAGAGGCCATGAGGGGTTTTCTTTTAATGAGAGGAATGCTTAAGGCTACTCCGTCTGCTGCTGGATCTGCCGTGGGAACACAGCGGGGAGAGGAGAGGTTGTCCTTGTGCCGAGCTCTGCTCCTATCCCGGCTTCTCACCAGCAGCAACCCACTGCGAACCACCAACCTGAGTGTCCAGGACGTGCACCTCCAGTTCAGCCCAGTCCCACCAGTGCTCGGGGGCACTTGAGCTCCACTCCATCGCAGCGCTCACCTCGTGTTTGACTCCAAACAGGATTGTTAGTGAGCAAAGCTGCTTCTGCCCAGGAGGATGAGGAGAAGCAAAAAGGGTAATAATAATGAAACAAGAGCCCTAGGGGTAAAAAAATACTCACTGACGTCTTTGATGCTCTCGAAGCAAACACAAGTATACGGAGCCACCGCTTTATGTTCACCCCCAGGACCAGGAGCAGACATTTATTGCTCCTTTTCTTCTGCTGTTAACAACACAGAAGCCTCAACATTACCCAGAGCGCTGGGGTTTGGGTCAACTGGTTCCCATGGAGGAAATGTGGCGTTTACCGGTGCTGCTGATTCCCACCCCCCCCCAGGTCTCTCAGACCTCAGCCACGGAGCTGCCTGCTCCTTTCATCCTTTCTGTCTCACATGTGGTTATTTCAGAGTATAAAAATGCTAATATGCTTCCTGGGAAACTAGCAAAATAATATCTGCATGTTCATGCCTGGGTGCTGCCTCTAAAATACAATTATCTGCTATTCTTATTTATTATCCTCAAGCAACTGCACCCAAAAGGCATATTAGGAAAAAAAAAAAGCTTCTTTTTTGCATTTCACATTTCAGTCGGGCTATTGTGGTACCAGAGAGTCCGGTACCACCTGAGAAATGACAATGGCCTCATGTTTGCTCTGCAGGGCAGTGACGGACGGCCACCTCCACGCCTCATTCTGACCATGGATTTTAACTTGCTCATTTAAAAGCAGTTGGTTTTGCACCTTTCACCTTCTTGAAGAATGACTGGGATATGAACTCTGACATTTCCTAAACTGGATAATAAAATGCTGTGAACCAGGATTTCCAGTGGGAACAGCAGAACCTTTCAGCAAACTGCTCCCACCCCGGGCCTTTTGCAAACAGCTGGGTCATTTTTCCTCATTTGTTTGCCTTGCATTGAGCTCCAACAGCTGAAATGCACAGCTCGGCGGCGCTCCTACCTTGGGCTGTGTAACTTTTCATATTTGAGCGGTTATCGCAATCCCTCGCCTTCCACAAATGTTTACACAAAGTTCTGCAGGTCAACGGAACAGTTCCTAAAACTATATTTGTATTGAAAAATATTCTGCTTGAAATCAGTTTTAATCCATTTCTCACTCATTCTGTTTCCATGTATTACAAAAATCATTGACCCCGCATTGATGCCACGGGGGCCGTGTCCCGTTGTCTCTTTTCAGAGCGCGGGGGACGTGGGCAGCGCTGCCGGCGGCTCTGAGGGAACCTAATGGAAAAGCTCCTTTTAGAAACCACTGAGGCCAAGCAAATCGGGGTTATTTTTGGAGAACAAAATGATTCAGCTCTAGGCGCTGCCGAGGCTCGGCGGCACGGCCACCGGCACGGCCCAGCGCGGAGCTCTCGCTGCCGCCGCAGCCACGGCACCGCCATGTCCCGCTGGGGACGGCGACAGGTGCCACACGCCAAACCAGAAGCTCTCGATGCCGCCGATGCACACGTACAAATGGCATGGGAAGGTGTTGGGGGAAACGCAGGGAGAAGTAAAAATAGCCATAGAACAAGGAGCAAAGGAGCAGCTGCGGGGAAACCTCGCTGGCCCACCTGTGCCTGCCCACCAGGATCCTTCGGAAATGAGCAGCCCAAACCAAATGCTCTTTTTTGCTTATTTATTCCTTAGCAGGTTTCTCTTCATTACCAGCTTGCATCCCCAGGGCAGGTTTTGGGGGATGCCAGGGGCAGGGAGAGCGGCGGCCGCGCTATTCGGTGACAGCCGGCAGCAGTGGGGCCAGGCAGGAGGAGCCCGCAGAGCCCTGTGGGAACACAACTGTGTTCCCAGGGAAAAAAATCAACTAAAACAGGTTGGGGCTCAGTTAAACCTTTCAGTCTGTGCTATAACAACTGCTGCCTCATCCCCTCCCCACCCTAGATGCGGTGCAGTGCCACATGGGAATCAAAGGTGAAAATGGCAGGAACATCAAAACAGGCAGCAGAAATCACACCAGAAGCCCTGATTTTTATTTTGTAATTAACCTTTAATTGCTACTAGCAAGACAAATAACCACGCAGGGTTTAAGCGAACTCCGCTTCCGTGCATCCCTTCAGCTGGCCCGGGGTGAGGAGGCGGCAGCTGCGTTAATGAAAAATGAAGAGCAATGTGTCAGAATTCCTAAAAATGAGCATTTTCACCATGCCTTCCAGGCGGGATTTGAACTCGGGTGGTGTCATTTGAGGAAAATGCCAGCGGGTGCCGCCAGCTCTGCTGGGCGCCTTTTCCTCTTCAAACCCATGCGTGTCCTTCCAGGCCAGATCTCAGGGAAGGTTCACACTCAGAGTGTGTTGTGTGTGTTGTCTGCATCAAGACATGCTACAGCACGTATATATGAAACCTTTTCACTTACACATAAATCTACATAAATAAAATAAGCTCTGCCATTGTGGTAAACCTTTACACACTTTCCTTGTCTTAACAATGTGCTCTGAGTTTCTCTGAGAAAATCACAGGCTGTATTTTTGCATCCTTTTTTCTACATGCAAATTAATAACTGCAGGCACTATTTAAAATCAAAGCCCCCCAAAATATCAGCTTTATGACACTATCTGTGCGGTTTCGTGTTACTGTGGAAATGCCAAAAGAAACCACTCAAGCAGCGCATTCAGAACAACGGTTACGGGTGGGAAACAGCGAGTTTGGACAATGCAAAGCTCAGTCCTCAAAAAAAACATGTTGCAACTAAGACGCTGTTTTCAAAATGACCCTTTTCTTCCAAACAATCTGAGCTTTGACGAACAATCATTGTGCAACAAAGTAAGATTAGTCGCGACTAATCCCAGCTGGACCGTGCTGCGCTAAGGAGGCGATTTAGGAAAAACAGGTTCTCGGTGAAGTGATGAAACACGGCGGCCGCGGCTCCGCCTGGGAAAACCACTGCCTGCCAAGTCCTCCGTGTCGCCATCCGAAAAACTGAGCGGTGATAACGCATTTTAGTATTTTTGCACAAAAAGAGCCACTTGCAGCACGGGGACGGCTCTTTGCGAAGAGCGAGGGTGCGTTTCCACACCGCGGGCGCGAAGAGGTCTGGGCGGGAAGGGGATAGAAGGCAAGTCGCGAAAACGCCAGAAAAGGGCCCAAGTGCCGTTGCAGGTTTTTGTTGTCGCCGTGGGAAGGGCCTCGAGCAGAACGAGGAGCGGCTGCACCAACACCCCCCAGCACATCACCCGCGCACCTTCCGCGCTCAGAGTTACACAGTTAATATTTGCATTATTCATCAATATTCTCCCTTTGAAAGGCCTGGTTGTCATTACTCTGATTTTGAGTTCGAAAGTTGTCATTTTACAGCAGTTGCCTTTTTTTTTTTAAAGCAAGATCATTTGCCGTTTCCTTCCCACTAATTTATTTTCTACATAATTAATGATTCTCCACATACACATTGTGCCAGAAAGCCAAAAGCGACTCTGACAAAGCAAACAAATTCGCTGCAGCTTATCCAGCTGTTTAAAGCGCTCTGCTGATAACAGAGCTAAAAACGGGAACGAGGAAGAAACCATTCGATATTTCTATAAAGAGACACTTCATTAAGGTAATTAAGGCAATCAGTTAAAGCAGTTATGAAGATTATTAACACACAAAAGAAAACATGCAATAGGGTTTTCACAAACCAGGCGCGCTTACTTTATTTTATGATGCCTTTAAGAATAACTTTCAGCCGTTTAATAAGCTTTTGAAAACAAAGACTCATTTCTTGGCAAAGGACGGAGGCTTCTCCACTCCTGGGAAAAGCACAGTTGGGTTTTTGAGATTTCTGTTGTTGCTGTGAGTTCTGGTGGTGGTGGGTTTGGTTTTGTTTCCAATATGCAACAAGTGAATTAGCTTGTTAAATAGTGCTGGTCCTGAAGATGTATTTACCCACAAGCACGCCCTGAGGTTCCGTAGATCAACGCTGGAACCACAGTCCCCCTCTCACCAGCTCGTATCCCCCTACAAACAGAATTGTGAAAGCACAACACTTCTAAAAATGCAGAAAATCCTCAGATGGTTGGTAGATGATACTTTGCAAACCACCACTTCTGACGCTGGGCTTTCCCATCCCATCTCCCAGTGATCGATGGCAGTCTTTATTTAAACCACCAATTCACAGAGATATTGCCCATGTTAAAAATCACCAGAGCAGCACACACCACGTTAACCTACACCAGAAACAAATGAAAGGCATTTGTAACAGTCAAACGTGACGTTATACCAAAAATATTGTTCTAACTTTAAGTCGGCAGGATTGCTGTTTTCTAGAGGAATATGCATTTTTAATTAACACATGAAAAATGAAGTATGCACGACAGACTCCTAAAGAGGCATGACACATTTTTCAAAATCCCTTAATTAACTTAGGAGCCTAAAGGGTTTTTCTACACGTTCAGATACTTTAACCCCGTCAGGGTGGTTATGGTGACTCAACCTTTCCGGCCCCACGTGGACTCGCGTGTGCTGGTACACAGGATACAAAGGGATAAACGACAGAAATCCAGGCTAGAGACTGCCAAAGTCACGCTAATTCAAACATTTTTTAAGCGTCTCCCTCCTATATCATGTGGATCACACAGAAAAATTATTTGGCAATTCAATGTGACTTCAGCTGTACATTATTGTCTTGTGCCTTCTCCAGAAAACCCTCTTGTGCCTTCTTTTGCACACATTTTCATGTAACTCTACATTTAACTGCTGAGGATGCACCGCACAGCACACGGTTGTGCAAGGGCAGAGCCCCTGGAAAGGCTTTAACGTGTCCACTCCACAAGTGACTCTGCCTCAAGTGCTTTTGTTTCTCCACTTTTATGAACTGCATAGACTAAAAGCGAAGTCAAGGACATTCTCAAGGTTTGTTCTGTCCAAAGTAACTGTGCTCAGCCTAAACATCGGGGTGCTCTTCAGAGATGACCGTGACACGGTTTGGTGCAAGAACGACGGTACAGGGCTCAGAATGCACCACCAGTGCTAATGGAGAAAACCAAACAGAACCCGACAGGCCTAAGACGCGACTCCAACGCTGCGCTGGGAGCGATTCCATAAGCGGGGCGCACACACGGCCGAGCAGCGGGCCCGGCCCGGCCCGAGCTCCTGTGCCCCCGGGGCGGCCATTTTACCTCAGCGTGGCCACGCCGGGCCCGGCCCGCCTCCGCCCCGCCCTCCGGGGAGCGGGCAGAGCCCTCTTCCCCGCAGCCCTCGGGCACAGCACAACGTGACAGAGCTGCGACAGGACCCCGCGCGCAGCCGCAGCCCCCGTGCCCGCAGCGGCGCCCGCCCCGCTGCGCTGCGCTGCGCTGCGCTGCGCCCGCCCCGCCGCCATCCGCCCCGCGCTGCATTGTGGGACACGCCCGCGCTTTGGCGCCAAGCACCCCCGCCGCCGCGCTGCATTGTGGGACACGCCCCTCCTCGCCACGGCCGGGCCTTCTTGGCGCGGACGCCGCATCGGATGTGACGCCACACGGCCTGCCGCCATAAAGAAAGCGGCTGGGGATTGCGTCCTTCCCCCACCGGGAGCAGCGGGAGGTTTTCCGAGGGAGAACCGGGCTCGCTGCACTCTCGCGCTCAGCGGCGGCACCGCCAGCGCGGGTTCGGCTTCTGAGGCCGAGCAGCGAAGGGACGAGAGAGGAGGAACTACTTTCCTGCGGCGCCGCGCATGCGCATGAGAGAGGAGTGAGGGCGCGGCGGAAGGCGCGGGCTCCGCCTGGTTGTGGGAGAGCGCGGATGGTGCTGCGTCCCGGCGTGAGATCGCTGCGCGCAGTAGGACCGCGAGGGGAGCCCCGGTCGCCATTTTGAAGCGGTCGTTGGGGGAGGCGGCGTGTGCGCTCCCGTGTGCCCGGCCCCGCGCCCCCCACTCTCCGCGCCCCGGCCCTCCACCGCCGCAGCCATTGCCGACCTTGCCATGTCCGGAGGGGGCGTGATCCGCGGCCCAGCCGGCAACAACGACTGCCGCATCTACGTGGGGAACCTGCCCCCCGACATCCGCACCAAGGACATCGAGGACGTTTTCTACAAGTACGGGGCCATCCGCGACATCGACCTCAAGAACCGCCGCGGGGGCCCGCCCTTCGCCTTCGTCGAGTTTGAGGACCCCAGGTGAGCCCCCCGCGCTCCCCCGTGTCCCCCCGGCCCCGGCCCGCGGCGGGAGCGGCGCCCGGAGCCGCCTTGGCCGCGCTGGCGGGCCCCGCGCGGGGGGAGGTGGCGGGAGCGGGAACAAAGGCGGGGGGACGCGGGGGGGTGACCACGCTCACCGCCCGGCCCGGCCCGCAGGGACGCGGAGGACGCCGTGTACGGGCGGGATGGCTACGACTACGATGGGTACCGGCTCCGCGTGGAGTTCCCCCGGAGCGGCCGGGGCACCGGCAGAGGCGGCGGCGGTGGCGGCGGGGGAGGAGCCCCCCGGGGCAGGTACGGGCCCCCGTCCCGGCGCTCGGAGTACAGAGTGATCGTCTCGGGTGAGTCTTTGCTCTCTTTTCACCCAAGTGCTCCCTCGGGGTCCTCCAGGCGCTTGTCCCGGCGAGGGGCCGTGCGGCTCCGAGCTGCTGCTTCGAAAGCATCGCCTGGGAGGAGCCCCGGCCCGGTGGGGCCAGCGGCTCTTCTGTTTCCTGCCAACTGATGCTGCAGCTACAGGAGATGAGACCACAACTTGGTTTTAACGTGATATCTTGCTTTTGATTTAGGGCTGCCTCCAAGTGGGAGTTGGCAGGATTTAAAGGATCACATGCGTGAAGCAGGTGATGTATGTTATGCTGATGTTTTCCGAGATGGCACTGGTGTCGTGGAGTTTGTGCGGAAGGAAGATATGACCTACGCTGTGCGAAAACTGGATAACACTAAATTTAGATCTCATGAGGTAGGTTTCATACTTACTTTCTTTGGCCAGAATTGGATACAAGGGGCTTAACAGTAGGATGTGAAGGTAAGGAACGTGTGGAATTCATTGGTTGTGTACAAAGCAGCTAAATTAAATCTGTGGTCAGCGTATCAGGAGATAGGCTGTAAAGCTTTGATGTCTATTTCTGTGCCGCAGTAAATGATCTCTTTGGTCTGTCAGCATGCCTAAAAAGATGGCCCCAAAGCCTCGACTTTTCAATCGAAAGTTCTGTCTATTCAATAGGGAGAAACTGCCTACATCCGTGTTAAAGTTGATGGCCCAAGAAGCCCAAGCTATGGAAGATCTCGGTCACGCAGCCGTAGTCGTAGCAGAAGCCGTAGTCGAAGCAACAGCAGAAGCCGCAGTTATTCCCCAAGAAGAAGCAGAGGATCTCCACGCTACTCTCCCCGCCACAGCAGATCCCGATCTCGTACATAAACGATCACTAGCTCTGATCTTTTTGTAGAACCCCATGTTGTACACAGTTCTCCTTTACTTAGTACAGTCTTTCTTTTTTTTTTTTAATTCCAACTGTTTTATTCGAATTGGCTGAAGTGTTGAATTGCATACTTGTGTAAAATCCCTAGTGAGTATTTGCTCCTTAACATCAACATTCCCCTTACATCTTTGGTAAATTGTATTTTAATTGATGTCAGTCAGGCTTGTTCCGATTTAGTTCTAGTTAAATACCAACATTCTTCACGCTGTGGTATTGCTGTGTAAATGTCTCCGTGTTCAGCTATGGTTTACACGAGCTGGGGATGTTGGGATGTTTGTGGCTAACTTGTCTCTTCTGGGGGATCTTATATTTTATCTTGCCTTTTCGTGTGTCTTTCTGTAGACATATCTGAAGAGATGGATTAAGAATGCTTTGGATTAAAGGATTGTGGAGCACATGTCAATCATTTTAGGATTGTCAAAAGGAGGATTGAGGAGGATCAGATCAATAATGGAGGCAATGGTATGACTCCAAGTGCTATTGTCACAGATGAACTTGGCAGTATTGACCTTATACTGAGAGACAGGTTAATTGAGCACGTGCACCTACGTGGCACTTCAGGCATGTTCTGGTTACTGCAGACTACAATTGCTCTTTTCTTTAAAACGTTTTGGGGGGGGCAATTGTGGCTAAGTACTTGCTTTTGTAATTCTCTATTCCATTCTAGTGGTTTTTTTTAAAGGAATAACTGGGACGGGGGTGGGATATTGGTTTATTTTGTCATGCAGCATTTGGTTACAAGTGTTAATGTTCTGTAGTATTCGTACACTTGTAGTAGATCAAGGGTATCTTTAAATCAGAGTATAATATCAATACTGCTAAAATCTGCATGTCCTCTGTGTGACTGATACAACGTTACTATTTCATTTTTTAAAGTATCAGAACGAAAGCAAAAGAAAAATAGAAAACCTAGTGGGGAATAATTCCTTAAGGCTCAGCCCTGCCCCCCAGACTAATGCACAATTGACTCCCGATAAGTCTGGAACCTCTGGGTAGTTAACGTGGTCCCGTCCAGCCGTGCAGTAGGTCGATAGCTGTACCAGTAAAGCTTTTCCAGTCTCATAAACATTTTTTGCAACCACAAAACCTGTAGCGCACCACCATGCGAGCGATGAGTATGTTGGCATTTTCAGTTGACGTATTGTAAATATTAGAGTGTTTCCTCCAAATAGTAATTAACATTTCTAAAGAAATTATCTGAGCATCACCATTCAAAAGTTTGTTTTGGGGAATTGATAGTTATTAATGTACATCTGTATTAATTGATGGCAAACATAACTGATCATTCCCCAGAATCCTATTTTTTCATTACAGTATCTAACTTTTTGCCTCCTCTTTTTTGGTTTTGCTGGTTATAAAGGTTTGGATTGGAGAGGGCTCACTGGATCCCAATCCTTGGAGCTGGATCATTGGATTCAAATCATAATGTGGATAGGATAGGGAGGCTGAATTACCAGGATTCATGGAGCGGGATCAGATTACCAGGAACATAGGAGTGGATTCCTGCCCCAACCAAACCGCATTCGTGTGGATTTTTTTATTCAACTCAATTGGCTATTCCAAATATATTTTTTTTTCCTATTTTTGACGATTGGAGCCCTTAAGATGCACGATGGAGTTGTTCATTTTTTTGGTAAAAGGAGCAAAGCGAGGACCTGGAGAGGTACGCTGGAGCAATCTCCTTGGAAGGATTCAGCACGAGTAGATGGTAAATGTTAAAGGGGAAAAAGGGGGGTTTGTTTAAAAAAAAAAAAAAAAAAAAGTAAATCAATAAGTCATTTCTCTAAATTTAACGACAAAAATTGGAGTTAAAGATGAAGTAGGTTTTCAATTGGCTATTGCCTTTTTTCTTTGACAAATAAAATTTTTACAAAACGCGCATGGTTGTGGTGATTTGTTGCTCGGAGCGCGGGGCTCGGCTCGCTGCCGGAGCCCGTAAAACCCAGCTCCCACACAAAAGGCTTTTGTGCCCAACAGAGCCGTAGTGTTCGCAGGAAGCGTTGGTGTTCGAGCTGCTCCCGCAGAAAGGATCAGTTCCCTGGGAAATGGGTGGAATTTACTATACGAGGAGGGGCAAAGAAAAGAATTCTGGCTGCTCAAAAGAGGATGCTTGAGTGGGAATGTTGTTGCTAAAGATACTGAGGTATCACAAAAGGAAAAGGGGAGATTAATCGGGCTCAGCACTCCCTGGTGTCCTGGGGTAGAAACGGGACAGACCTTCCTGGTGCTGCCACTGCATTTGAAATGACGTTGCTTGCATTTTAATATCTCTAATTTACAGTGAATTACAGAGCGGTGTCAGGACAGAGCAGAGAGGGGGTTTCCTGCCCCTGTACTGGGGTCCTGGGGGTGCGGAGAAGGTTCTGACCAGGTTAATGCTGGAACAGGATTTGTGTCAATATGGACGCTTTCTTGCACAGGGATGAGTGTTGGTCGCTTCTGTGCTGTGGGGAAACGTGTCCTGTGTGGGTTGAGGCAGGAGGGTCAGGTTGTGTAAATGGGGTTTGGATTTGGGGCAGGATGAGCAGATGTGGGTTCTAACCCAGTGCTGGGAAGGTGCTGGGGGTGCTGACAGGTGGTTTGTTACAGAGCGTTGTGGCCCTGCAGAAACTCCGTGTTGCCCAAGGTGTGAACATGAGATGAGGCTTTTCTCAAAAGTTGTGGAATCCCGGTAGCAAAGCCCAGTGTTGGGGGGGAGGGAAAAGGTGTGTTGTGGACAGAGCGGCCTGGTGTGGCTGTGGGGTGAGCGGGGGCACCACTGGGGGGCTCTGGCCAGCTGTTTGGTCAGGATGTGGGTGTGATGGAGCATAGCGGGTGGTGCTCGCCTGGGGACACAGGGCGCAGTGGTGAAACAAGGGGAAGTTTAGCCTAGAAAACCCCAAACTCTCCTGGGCTTTGAGCGGTTCTGCCACCTGCGAAGGTGAAATGGGAGGAAGGTGAAATGGGAGTGGTTTTAAAGCAGCAATTACCAGTGTGCTCAGGGAAACAAAACCTCCCACAAAAGGAGAGCTGGAGGGTTGGGGTCAGCTGAGAGTTTGCGGGGGTTGAGCTCTCAGGGGTTGGAGGGAGAACTTGGTAAGGGAGATTGGAACCAGGGAGAGGAGCTGTGACCGTCCCCTCTGAACTGGTGTCGGTGCTGGCCCAGGGGCTCCAGCAGAGCCTGTGGTTCTAAGCAAGTTCATAAGAAGCTAATTAATGTGCTGGAGCACTAATTTAACCCCTGTCAGCGCCTCGGGAGAGCTCCGTGCCCTCCTGCGCTCCCCCAGGGAGTTGGGTTCCTGAAGACTGGGATGGCAGCTGCTCCTCTCCATCTTCGTTTCACTTGAAAAACAGCCAGAAGTGGAGCAATGTTGGAGTGTATCTCATTTTGGCTTTCTGTGCTGAGCGGGGAGAGGTTGGCTCACCGCAGCAGGTGACCTGCTGCTCCGTGTGTCCGTCCCAGCCCCGCGTGCCGTGACCAGCCCATGCCCTTTGTCCTCCCGTGTGTACCTCACACCGTTCCGTGCTGGTGTTTGTAAAGCACTTTGAGATCCTGTAATAAAACTGTTTGTGATGCCGAGCTCTGCTGTGGTTCGTGCCTCTAGATGCTTCTTTTTCCTGTGAAATGTTTTCAGTTGTTGTAAACAGCCAGAGGTGCTGGTGATGGAGCAGGAGAGCCCCTGGCCCCGGCTCAGCTCAGCCCCGGCTTCCCCACCTGCTCAGGTTTTCATTTCTGGCTCCTCCGCAGCAACACGCACAGCTCACCATCTTCAGGGGGAGTATCATGTTCTCCGATGTAATGGACTTTACAAGTAGAGGCATTAAATTAAAATCTCAGAAATGCACTGTAAACCGTTTCTGATAGTGCGAGGAAAAGTTATCTGGAGGAGTCTGTGCCTTCTGCCCTGCTCAGTTTTTAATTACACCGTGTCTCGGAGTTCATTAACTTCGTTACTGAGATGATTTGGGGTGAGCTGGGTGCTGGAGCCGTCGCTGCAGCCGGGGAGCCCTGCCTACCCCCCTTCCCCTCTGTGTTCTTGGGCTGCGGATGGAAACGAACCCCGGGAGCGCCATCGCGGCCCCCCCGGGAGCGCTGCCCTGCGGCACGGCCCTGCCAGGCCCCAGGGAAACCTCCTGCCAGTCATTTTAACGTCTCGGACGAGTTAGTGGGAACAGGTTCCGCTGGAAGGCGGCAGTCTGGCTGCCCTTAGCTGTTCTGCAGCACTTGTTCAGGAACGTGTTCTGTAGGGTCTAAACAGATCAAGGGGCCCAGTGTCTTTATTAAATGCATTTATCCCAAAACTCAACGTTTGCGAGAGTCCGTTGGCTCTGAAGAAAACCAAAAGCAGCAGCAATTGGAAGATGGTAAGGCCCAAAAACCCCTTCTTGAGGGGTTTCTTTAGGGGGCTTCCCTCCCCTACATCAGTTTATTTTCCATGGAGAGGATGGGAGCGGGTGGGTTCTTTGGCCGGTTGCGCTGGGCTCTGCGGTGCCACCGCGCTGTTCCCCCGCAGCTCTGCCACCCGCACGCGGGAAAACCCGCCTTTCCAGATGGTCCTGAGCTCCCAATAGTGCCGCTTTGTTGGGAAACTGAGGGTGATTGTCCGCCCGGAGCCGTGCGGCCCCGCGGCCGCTGCAGCCGCCCAGCGCAGCCAGGACGGCGCTGCTGCCCGCGCCAGCTGCGCCGGAGGGAGCCCGGCCTCGGCGCACATCGCCCTGACAGCGGAGAGCTCGGTAAACCCAACACCGGCGCTGAAACGGAGAGAAAACTTGTGGTTTCTCCTAGAAACCAATTTGGGTTTTCTTGATGGTTTGTTTTGGTTTTTTGAAGAGACTTCTGCTTTAGAACAGGAGGCTCTTTCACTGATCTGCTCGTGTTTGGTTGTGGCGCGAGGTTTCTTACTCCCGATAACAGCGGATAGTTTTCAGCTGTACAGAAAAATGATTGTAATTGCTAAATGAGCTAAAAATAGCTACAGCTTTGGTAAAAGTCCACTGTGTAAAAATCCCCACTGCACCTGCGGAGTGAAGAGCGGTCGATCTTGGATTGCCATTGAAACTGTTCTGAATAGCTGGACTGAAAGATGTATCAACATTCCGGGAAGTTCCCTGTGTAACAAACGTTCCCTAACATTCCCCCTGCATGGCGGAGAAGGTGAGTGAGTCCCACCATGGAGCCTGTTGAACCCACCGCAGTGGGTGTCCTGCGGGGTTTGTCTCACCCTGCGGAGACTCGGGAGAGACACAGAGCCCGACGGAGCCAACAGAGCCTGATAGAGCCAACAGAGCCTGATAGAGCCAATGGATCCCAACGGAGCCCAACGGAGCCAACAGAGCCTGATAGAGCCAACGGAGCCCAACAGAGCCCGACGGAGCCTGATGGAACCTAGGGAGCCCAATGAAGCCCGACGGAGCCCAATGGAGCCCAATAGAGCCCGATGGAGCCAAGTCCCCCAAGCCGCAGCCCAGCCTGGCCCTGGGTCCCCTGGCTCACCCCCTCCAGCCGCAGGGCTGCGCATACGCAACAGTTGTAGGGCTATTAATATAATTTTATGCACTAATTTGTGTAATCATTAAAGAGTTGAGAAGGGCATTGTTCGCATGAGTAATTACCTCTGTGTTCTAATAGCTCTAATTCATCCCTTAAGTGAGTTTCACGTTTCTATGAGTCAGCTCAAGGTATAACGTTTTTCTCTACAAGCCCCGTTTCCCGCAGGACTCGGCTGCGTTTGTGGAGCCGGTGCCGGTGCCGGGCCGTGCCGGTGGAGCCCGGCGGGGCGGGGGCTGTGCCCGGCAGCCGTGCCAGCGTGGCCGCGGCGCTGGGCCGGCTCCCGCGCCGCTGCGCTCGCTCCGTGCCAAGAGGCTGCAGAGCGCAGCTGCCTCCAGCGGAAACTTCAAACCCAAATACTTGGCAGTTTGCTGAACTCTGCGTATTTTCCTTCTGACAAAAGGCAGGTCTGTATTTTTCTAGTGATTTTGTTGTTACTGTTTAAACTCGGGGGGAAAAGCTTCCTCTGTGCAGCTCTGGCACGGATTTGGCTCTGCCTGCCCTGACCACGCTGCCTCCCACCCCTGCTCGTGTGCGGATCTGTGGGGCCGGTTCCCGGGAGCCGGAGCCGAGCGTCCCCGCGCGCAGAGGTGACAAAGAGGAGCCGGATGCTCATCCCGCTGTATCGGCTGAGCGATGCGGACAAATGCACGAACATTGATTATCTTGGAGCAATCCATAGCTGCCAAATGAGATTAAACAACAGCCAGGTCCCGGAAAAAGAAATAAATAGCAAAGAATAAAGAAAATGGGGCAGAGTGTTTGTCCCAGGGGCCCGCAGCCAGCTAGCTGGGTATTAATCCTCACCGCTCCCTTCCCCAAAGGATTTTGGAGCTCTTTGCTGCTGTTAATCGCAGCAGCCTCGCAGGGAAGGTAATGCAGCTTTATCCGCGGTCCCAGCTGCGGCGGGAGGCGGGAGCAGCGCCGGGCTCTGCCTGTGTGCCAGTGCCAGATCAGGGATTAGCGCCAGGATTTCCTCGCCGGCCCGGCCGCTCTAATTCAGCGCCCGTGGGGGTTTTTTCCCCTAAATGCGCCGCCCCACCGCGCGGCCGGGGGAGCCGGGGGAGCCGGGCAGATGGTGGGAAGGGAGCGAGGCAGCGGAGGTTTCCCTGCCGTCCTCGGCCCCGCAGGAATTATGACTAAAAATGGTCAGCGGTGATTGAGCGGAGGAGCAGCCGCTGGGGACCCGGAGCACGCTCTGTCTGGGCAGCATTTCAAGTCAAACTTTGGGGATTTCCTGGGTGGACGGTGCCTCGAGCAGGTTGGTGAGCACCCGCCAGCCGGTCCCTGAAACATCCTGGTGCAAACCAGAAAACCCTGTAGACCTGCATGGTTTTGTGTAAATCGTACACGAAGCATACATAAATCATATATAAACCATAAATCATATATACAGGATGTTTAAAAAAGATGGACACGCAGCCTCAACATTGGATAGGTTGCACAGGACCCCAAAATTTGGCACTACCCTTGGTCCCCAAGATCCCCAGACAATACACCCTGCGACTTTTTCTTGTGGGGAAACATCAAAGATGGTGGTTTTGTGCCACCGTTATTGACTGACCCAGATGACCTCAAAATACACCGCCTTAAAATTTGGTCCATCTCTTGGAAACACCCTACAGATGCGTAAAAACGGGTATTTGATGTCAAGCACGGGCAACCTGCGCTGCTCGGCATCGCGGCCCCGCTCTGCGCCCCCTCCCAGGGCGTCCCCACGCGTGTCCCCGTTGGGCGTGTTGTCCCGGTTTTGGGGCACGGGCAGGCGCTGTGCCGGTGCCGGGGGACGGTGGCCGCGCCAGCAGCGTGTCCCAGGGCCGGCGCGCTGAGCGGCGGCGACGGCAGCTCTGTGGGAAAAAGCTTGTGACGGAGAGAACCAAAATAACAACAAAGGGCTGCTGGGTGCTCGTGGCGCAGGGCAGCTCAAGGTGCCGAGCGGAGATTAGCTCTGGCGCAGCTGAGGACAAGGAGGTGGGAAGAGATAACGCCGCTTTCCCGGCGCGCTGCCGGGCTGGAGATCACCACGCTCCTCGCCACGCTCCTCACCACGCTCCTCGCCATGCTGGTCCTTGCCACAGCTCACCGGCTGCACCAGCCACTCCATCTGGCAGCACCGAGTGTCTCCTGGCGTGTGCCGGGCTGGGGGACGCGGCGGCGCCGGGAGGAGGGGATCCGGCCCTGGCATTGCCGTGTGCGGGGCAGCAGAGCTGGGGCTGCGGGGACACGGGAGTGGGGACGGTGCTGGATTCACGGGTGGCGAAGATGAGGGAGGATGGTGAGGATGAGGGGCTCCCATGGCGGGGATGGTAGGGGCACCCGCAGGGAGGGAAGGGTTTCGAGCTGCACGGACCAGGGCTGAACGCCCAGAGTGGCCATAGTGCTCCCGCTTTTCCTGCTGATGGGGACAACGAGCACCCCGGCTCCCGGGGGGCCCTGGGGGTGGTGGGAGCTGTCACAGCTCCATAGGGACCCGAGGTGGCCCCATTGCCAGGACAGCATGGGGACCCTGTGGCACCACAACTCCACCGCTGTGGGCGTTGCGCTGGCTTTTCCAGTGTCCCTCCGTATCCCCTGCACGCAGCTGCGGCAGCCACGCGCCTTCCAAAGTTTGGTGCTGAAAACGTGAAACTGGGCATTGAGCATCATCCCGTCCCCGCTGAGCCCACCGACGAGGCTCCCGCCCTTCCAGCAGCTTCTTGCTGCTCCTCCATGGATCGGCACCGTGCTTCGCCGCGGTGATTCAGCCGAGCTGGCGGGTAATTTCCTGCATCCTATTTTCCTCTTTTGAAAAGTGGAGCGATCTTTCAGATGTGCTAATTATGAGAAGGAGACGGCGCTTTCTGCAGCGGCAGCGCTCCCGCCAGGCCCGGGGGCAGGTGCAGGCAGGGAGCAGGGTGGATGGATGGACAGATGGATGGATGGATGGATGGATGGATGGACGGACAGATGTATGGATGGATAGACAGACGGATGGATGGATGGCAGCAGGTTTGCATGGCAGCAGAGATGACGACTCCATAGCTGTGGGCAGATTTTATCTTCTCTTTTTATCTTCCCTGGTCATTTGGGGTGGAAAGCTGGGGCTGCAAAGAGAGAAACCAGAGAAGACATGAAGCCGGGAAGCAGCTGAAGGGAAACTGCCCGCAGGGAGCACATTCTCGGCAGTGTCGCTGCAGCTTATTTACACACTCGAGGGCTCTTCAGCCTCATGGAGCTGTGAAACTCAAAGCCCGCTGCGTCGCTCAGGGAGCGGAGCACAAACAGACAGGGGCTCCTCTAAAGCTGAGATATTTGACAACATTTTCTATTCTTAGCGATGCAAGCACATGCTCGCCGGAGGAAACCGGAGCGCGGCGTGTGGGCAGCAGGGCTGGGGAAGGCGCTTTGCGGGTCCCGGTGAGCAGGGTCGGGGCGCAGCCGCTCGCCCAGCGCAACTCGTCCACTTACAACCACGGGAGATGCGCAGACAGCAGAAAAGCAAATCATTATCTTATCACCCTTGTCCCACTACAGCTCCTAACGCACAGGGGGCTTCTGCGGGGATAATTGTGTGAAACAGGGAGAGTTCAGATGATCCTCCCGGGCTGGCGGAGGGAGCTCATCGCTCATCCCCTGCCCGGCATCCCGAGCAGGCAGGACAGCTAATGGCGCCTGTGCTAATAGGCACTTTATTAACTGTTTCGTGGCCATGCACGGTGGAGGCGGCGGCTCCTCTCTGTACGAGTCGTGCTGTGAATGGGTTTGAGGGATTACTCGTGAGGATCGCCCGTCCCGCCTGGGGCGGCAGGAGGTGCGGGGGGTTCAGCGGCACCGGCGCTGGGCTGTGGCACCGAGGCAGCCCCAGGAGGCTCCCCAAAACCAGCCTCGGCCACGGGGCCCTGGCAGCGCCCCCGTCCTAACCAACAGTGTGGGGAGTGCTGAGGGAGAAAAGAGGGAAGATTTGTGTTGGCAAAGGCAGGAAGAGCAGCCTGGGGATGGTGGTAAATGGGCCACATGGTTCCCGCTGCCCTAGAAATCCCCTTTGCCCGCCCGCCGCGGGGACCCGAGCGGCAGCGGGTGCTGCTGGTGCTGCCGCTGTCCCAGCTCAGCGACTCGGGGAGCTGGAAGGTATGAATTAAATAACACAATACTTCAAGCCACCTGTTATGTGGGTTTGTCCAAAAGCAGTGCTGCTTTAATTAAGACGGAGAGTTTACAAATCTAACCTTTGTTTATTCTGCTTTGGGGCATATATAATGTAAATACACGCTTTCAAACACTGTGGCTTCTTATATTTCCAGTTATAATTCTGGGCAAAGGAACGTTTGTCAGGTTTGGCATAGACTTGCCCTCTACAAACACAGCTCCCGCGAGCTCTTTTCCCCCCGGGGATTTTCCGCAGCCCTTCGCTCGCTCTGCTCCCACCGCGACTTTTCTGTCGGCGATCGCTGCAGCGCTGCGGGATGTGTGGGGTGCGAGGGGAAAGTGGCTCCAGCTCTGCTTCCCTCTCCCCCGACTTCATAAGAAGGCTTTGAGTCTTCTAGGTTTTGTTCCTACATCCCCTCTTGGTTCTTTGGCTGTAAAAACAACAAGAACGTGGAGTTTAGCCTCCTACGTGCTCATCGGGATTTCTTCGATGACTCACCGATACGCTTGGGTAGTTTTCTTAGCCTTTAACTGACGCGAGTGTGATCCCTTAACAAAGAGAGCTCTGCCAAGGCTGCATTAATAAGCGTTAACAAAAATAACTGATCGACCGGGAGATAAATAACCGGGAGCAGCGCGGTGTCCCCGCTCCACTGCGGGTTTCCTCTCTGCCGGGGTCGGGATGAAGGGCAGGAGCGAGAAAGCTCCCGACGTGCGGCAGAGCATCTGCCCGGCACAGCGAGCGCTGCCTGGGCACCCCAGCGGGGCGAGGGTGCGTGTCGCACGTGCACTACCAAACCCGTTCCGCTCCTTGTTTTTTGGTTTGTTTTCCTTAATCCAGAGCTTCTGCAGAGCAAGGGGGGGAATTTTGCACGTTTCCAGTGCTGCCCAGCGGATGCATCAGTGTAGAGGTTTGGAGTTTTACCACGGTGCAGATGGGGCTGGTCCAAACCAAGCAGGTTCCAAATTCCCCGGGGCGGATGGGCTGTCAGAGCCACGGGTGACCCCAGGGGCTCAGGTCCCTCCGGGCAGCCGATTCCCCCTGGACACACATCCACAAACTTCACATATCCACAAACTTCACATATCCACAAACTTCGCACATCCACAAACTTCACATATCCACAAACTTCACATATCCACAAACTTCGCACATCCACAAACTTCACATATCCACAAACTTTCCTCTGGGGGCACAGGGCTGAGAAACTATTTTTTTTTTCCTTTAAATGCAAACAGATTTTGACGTAATCACTTGACTCAAGGGCTGGGTTTTCAAGGAAAAAAGCGAGCGGCTAGCCCAAGAGGCACGAAACGACCGCAAGCGTCACTCCGAACAGAACAACTACTGTTTTGCAACACTCTTGGAAAGTGAAGAAACACTCGGGGAGGGCCAAGGACCAGCACCGCACAGCCAGGTCACTCGCCCAAGGTGGCACAAGGTGACGGCCGAGCTGGGACCCCTGAGGAGCCAAGGGCTGCTGGGTCCCCATCCCTGCTGGGTCCCCGTCCCTGCTCCCGCCGCAGCCCCAGCGCTGCGCCAGCCTTTGCTGGGACCGGCCTTTGCATGGTCTGTAACACAGACAAGAAAAACCACCTGGCTGTCCCGTAGGGGAGGAAGTACCACGGGAACCTTCCTCGGCACCGGCAGTATTTGGCAGTGCCTGCTGGGGTCAAGCTGCGCGGGACCCTGTGGCCACTCGGCTGCATTTCTTCACACGTTGGCTGTTTTTGGTGAAGCGGGTGCCGCAGCAGCCGAGGCCTCGATGGGCAGCGTGGCTCAGCATGGATGGGCCTGAGCAAAGAGCACTGAATGGAGCCAGGGATGATGATGATGATGATGATGATGATAAGTCCCATAAGCCTGTTGTGATCTCCTCCAGTCGCAGGGAAGACAGCCCGTGCCCTGCGCAGAGGTCTGCTTTCCAAACACCCTCCTGCCGTGCTTAACCTCCTTCGCTCGTGTTTTTCTTGTGCTCACCAAACAGACCCCGGACACCCCTCGGTGCCCCCACACCCACCCGTGTCCCCGGGGCCGCTGGGGGGCACACGGAGCCCCCATCGCAGGGGGAGCTCAGGGCCCGGTCCTGCGGCTGCCAGGGACGTGCTTCATGTGTATAAACATGTAATTAACGGTAAGTATATACTTAATTGCTTGTGGCTTTGATTTGCATTCAGGTGCTGCGCTGGAGATGCCTGAGATAGAAGCGAACCCGGACGGTTCGCAACTTGGACGGGTGTTGATGGGGAAGGGGGGGCTGCACGGCCGGGCCGGGAGCACCGGGGGCGGGTGGAGGGCCCGGCGGCTGCGGGGCCCGGGGCGGCGGCAGCGGCCGCCCGGGCGGGCCGAGGCGCACCCCGGGCGGGCTGAGGCCGGGCTGAGGCGCACCCCGGGCGGGCTGAGGCGCACCCCGGGCGGGCCGGGGCCGAGGCGGCGCCGGGCGACCCCCGGGGCGACCCCGCCGCTCCCCCCGCGCGGGTCCCGGCGCTGCCGCGGGCGGGCGGGGCGGCACGTGCGGGGCCTCCTCCCGCCGCCGGCCCGCACCCGCGGGCGAAGCCGCCCCCCGCCGCCACCGCCCCCGCGGCTCCCTCCCTGCGCGCCGGGCGGGGGCGGCGGGCGGGCGGGGAGGGGAGAAGAGGAGGGCGGGCGGCGCGGGCGGCCCCCGCGGGCCGGGTCGGGGCGCGGCGAGGCGGCGGCGGCCCTGGACACCTCGGCCGCTCCTCCATCTTCTCTCGCCACAGCTCGCCTCGGCTTCCCCAGCCCGGGACCGGCCCATTGCCAGCCCCGCGGGGGGGGCGGCCGGCCCGCCGCGCCGCCCCGGCCCCACCGCCCGCCCCGCCGCCCCGCCGCGCCGCCCCGAGTCCGCCGCCCGCCCCGCGGTGAGGGGAGCGGCGGGGGCGGCGCCGCGGCGGCCCGGGCCCGCGCCGCCCCGCCGGGCCGCCGCGCCGCCGCCTCCCCCCTCTGGGCCGCAGTGGTGCAGCCCGGAGGTTAGCGGAAGCGGCCGCTCGGCGCTGCCATGTTGAGCCGCCGCCGCCGCCGCCGCTTTGTTGTCGGCTCCATGTAGCTGGGGCCCGGGGGAGGGAGGGGGGGACCGCGCCGCCGGAGCCGCCGCCGCCGCCCGCCGAGGGCCGGGACGCCCCCGCCATGGAGGCCAACTGGACCGCGTTCCTCTTTCAGGTGAGGCCCCGCGGCGGCCGGCGCTGCCCGCGCCCCCCCTCCCCTCAGCGGCCGCGGGCGGGCGGCCGCCCCGCCGGGCTCCCCGCTAGGCCGGGGCTGTCAGTCAGCGCCGCCGCCCGGCCTCCCGCCCGCCTCCCCCGGCCCGCGGCGGGGCCCGGCCCGGCCCGGCCCGCCCGGGGAGCGCCCGCCCGGCCCCGCCGCCGGCTGCGCTTTTCCCTCCTTTCCCTGCTGCACTTTCTCCCGCCCGCCGCCCCCGAGCCGATCGCGCACGGCGCTCGCCGCCGCCCCGGGATGCTTTGCCTCGCGGTTTTCCCCTAAAAAGAGGGCGACGGTTATATTTTCGGTATTTCTGGTTATTTTGCTCTTCCCTCCAAAACCCGAAATAGCTTCTTTTTGTTTGTTTGGTTTGTTTTTTGTTCTGTCCCCCCCGCCAAAAAGAAAAACAACAAAAAAACCCACCCAGCCCTCCACCGAGCTCTAACAAAACCCTGATGGAACAAACACCGTGTCTGGGAGAATAAATTAATCCCTCTTTAAACAGCCTGACTCAGGGGCCGGGTGACGAGGGAGCTTGTTTTCTTTTAAAATAGGACGCGAGCGGGCTGGATTTCTGTAAAAACTGGCGAAATGGTAACGGGAATGGAGAGGAATGGGGACGGGAGAGCATGCAACCCCTCCCTTTGCCAACTGAGTCACAATTTTCCCCCCTTCTGTCTGCGAAAGACTGACTTAAAAGCACCGCTGTTTATGTAATTCCAAAGAAAATCCAGTGTACCAAAAAAAAAATCCTCCTTTGGCTTTTGTGAGCCAAGCCCTCTCGGGCCAGATTGTGTTCCGATGCCTCCTGCTCTTTTTGAGCTTGAAAACATAAAATGTGTAATTGCAGCAGGAGGGAAAAAAAAAATAAAGCTCCGCACATCACCTTTCTGAAGGTAAAATAATCCTCTTTGCACGCTGGCACTGGCGCTCGCTCGCTCGCTGTCCTCGGAATTAAACCCAAACCCAACCCGTGACACGAGTTTGAGAACCTGAGTTGAATGAATAAATCCACCAAGAGCGAGCACCATTCCTTTAGAGAGGAAGAATTGTTTCCTTGCAAGTACCGAGGGATGAGTCACTCCCTCGGGTGCTCTGGCTCCGAAAACATGCCGGGAATGTTCCGGGAGCCGGTACCGGGAGCTGGGCGCTGGGTTTTCCGCCTTTTCGTGACGAATGCGGGTGATGCCGTGGAGTTTGGCCGAGGTCTCGCGAATTATTTCTCGCTCTAGTGGGCAGTTGTGATTCGCACATAGGCAACTTCACGCTAAGAAGTTAATCTCCTTAGTTTAGGGCCATCTCCCTCCGAGTTGGGGCTGGTTTATCGCCTTTCTGCCTCCCAGGCTCACAGCTGAGCGTTTTCCAGGGGAAATCATTGGCAGGCTGGTGGCTTGGTATTGCAGCAACCCCGGCCAGAAATGCCAAGTAATACTTTCAAGTACGTGTCCAGCTTCTTGCTGCTCGCCTTTATTTTTCTGAAGGGTTCTGTATTTTGAAAGAGCGATGTCACACTTTGATTTAGGAGAAGGCTTTGCTGCTTTTAATTAAGGAGTCAGCAGTTCACTCTCCTAACGTACTCAGCTATGTGTGACTTGGAAGCATCTTCATAAAACTGTGACGTGGAAATTTTCCTCTTGATTTTTTTCCCCCCCTCCTCCCCAAATAATAAAGCTTTAAGATCTCACAATAAATGCTGAACATTGTTTCTCGAGTCGTTTTGTTAAAACCAACGATTTGGGGTGCGAGCATCCTGATGCACCTGGCAGAAAGCACTCTTAAGATAGTCCTGATGGGACTTTAGCTTTTCTTCTTCCCCTTCTCACCAGCAGCCAAGATCCAACCAGTCCGTTAAAACTAGCAATAAAAAGTGGATTTAAAAGCCCCTCCCGGCCCTCCTCCCCGGTATCAGTTAAATAACAAATACGAGCAACTGAATACATACGCTGGTTCTTTGCGGGAGGAGTTTTGCCAAGTGTGTGTTTCAGCTGTGACGGGGTTTCTAAGGGACAGTTTAATAAGCGGTGTGTAAAGTTGTAATTTTTAGCAAAATGTTTTTAGAGGAGGTTCCAACGTTTTAATTTTAGTCTTGCTAGCAATGGGATACGTGCCTGTAAATTGTCCCTTCCAAATAAAGCTGTTTGATTGTGTTGAGGTGGCATTTTGATGAATTGTATCTTTTTAAAGAAACAATTGTGACACTGAATAAGCAGCTCCTGTTTGGATCTTATTAGTCCCTGAAATGGGTATTTGGAAAACCACTTTTAATATCTCCTCGGAAAGTGAAAGTTGTATTTGTTAATGTGAGGAGGAATCATCCATCAAACGGAGCGTTCAAGATATGACTCATGCTAATTTGTTGCTCTCACATTAAGGCTGGAGCGCAAAAATATTTTAGCCTCTGGCACTGGAAGTTCACGGTGCCACATCCTACCACTTCGGGTCATGAATTACAGTATTTTGTTGTTTACTGCTCCCCAGGAAAGAAAAAACTAGTGATAGGACGAGGATATTTTGCAGGAGAGCCTGTCCCAGGCGATCAAAATATCGCAAAAATGTTGACTTGCCGTGACTGCTGGGTCAAGTAAAGCCGTGGTCTGTGCCTGAATAAAACGGGCTGGTGAAAGGCGTGCAGCAGGTGCCGCCTTCCCTCCTCGAACAGAGACTTAAAAAAACACTGCCCGAGCCGTTTTGAACGGGCTGGAGCGCAGGCAGCCCCTGGAAACTGAGGCACGGGGCGCGTGGCCGAGGGTTCGTTACAGACAGCGCTGCTAATGACGCTGCCTGCCTGGGAACCCAGATAAGCAGGCTTACATAAGCAGTGGCTTCCCAGCCTGTGGCCTGATGAATATACATTGTTTTATGGCCACCGTCTCTATCGGTTCTGTAGGAATAAGTGCATCGTTACCTTGAAGCGCTGATGATTCTTTAAGGCTTAAAAATATCCATGAACTGCATAAGTTTGAACCTTGTCCAAAGGATTTGGGCTCTATTATCCGATCTGCGAGCTCTGCCTTTGAAACTGTATCTCTGGAGCTATCCTTAGGTGCTCTTAAGTGTCTTCTGATGCAGTTTAACAACATTGTTTAATGCTTATTTAAAGTTGGCTGAAAAGCATTTCAGAATTTTTTTAAAAATTGAAGTTGTGTTTACGTAGGCAACTTGCTCAATATTGTACTTTCTACGTGTGTTGTGCATACTCCATTCTTTTTATGCGATGTAGGTGTCTCAGTCACTTTTTTAAGAACATGGAAAAATAAATGGTTGAAAATGCACAGTTGTCCCTGAAGTCTGGCAGAAGTGTAGCGGAGAGGCTGGAGCTGGGGCCGTGCCCTGATTTAGCAGCGCAGCCTCCAGGAGAGTTCAGCGTTCGACTCTTCAGCAGCTGCTGCTGCAAACCGGCCCCTCGGGCTGTTGCTTGAGGTGGCTGCTGCGGTGTGGAAACACTCAGCTTACCTGTTGCATCCCAAGCTCCGGCACAGGTGGGACGTAAACTACAGCTGAAAACGGACAGGCTGGCCTGGTTCCTAACGATTCCGGCGAGTTTTGTCTCTTGTTATCACACCGAATCTGGGATTTCTCCCATGAACCGTTTTCCTGTCAGATAGGCTTGAGGTGTTAGGGAGCACGTATTCGTACCCACGTGTTCTAGTGTTTGTGTCCACCGGTGGCTTTTATCCAAAGGTCGCCTGCCAAAGGAGCGGCTGCAGCCGCGCGCGCCCCGGGAGAGTCGCACCCAGGTGGCTGGAGCTGCTGCCATCGGGAAGGGCGAAGCGGCCGGAGCTTGGATGCAACTGAGAAAAAGTCCCAAAGTGAGCTTCTAGAAGTACTGTCGTCTCCAAAGGATGTGATGAAATGGATTCAGTATTAGCCTGAGTGTGCTTCGTAACGCTATGCATCCTCAACCGATGTAAAGGTAGCCGAGTTGGGGGTCCCAAGCCAGCACAGCGTTTTATTCATCTCTCACAGCCTCGAGTTGCGTTGTTTTGTGAAGGGAACCGTAGGGAAGAAGTCCTGGAAGGCGGCAGAGCTGATCTAATGGGAACACAAGTTTCCTCAAGCTCAGCTTCAGACCTGGCACGCTGCGTTAGTGACGAGACCGATTTAAAACTGGTCTGATGAGACTGAGGCACATCTTGAATACAGATGCGCTTAAACTGGCTTAAGGTGCTAGAGTGATTTATTTTAATGCTCCATTAGGCTGAATTGGTCTGTGTGGTTTCTAAACCACTTTAAATTTGTATCTGCCAGGGTTTTGTCCCAGTCTGACTGCAGGAGTTTTAATAACAGTGTTTTCCGCCCTAGCGCGGTGCGGAGCTCTGCTGGGCGGTGGTTGCCGGGGCAGGCTGGCGGAGTCTCCTCTGCCTCCTCCCTGCAGCTTCTCCCTCTGATTCCCCAGCTCACATCAGCTGGTATTGGCTGTTTCGAAATGGCTCCGAGGGCTTTTTTTTACCCCCAACCCCGCCACTGTGTTCTCTAGCATCTCTAGATGTCTCCCAGTGCTTATCGATTAGCTTCTCTTCCTATCAAGAAGAAAAAGAACATGTCGCTATTCTTATTAGTTTCCAGACGCAAAGAGCACAGTGGTCAGTGTATAAATGTGGCGGGAACCTGCTAAATATAGAAACGTGGCTTTAGACGGTTCTCGATTGGTGTTGCTTTGGTTTCAGTGCTAACACACTGGTTTGAGTATGTTGTTTAAATAAGATGCCTTATTGCATCCTGGCTCTCTGTGCTTGCAGTTTAATTCTCAGTGTGCGCTAAGCTGGGCTTTAAGGTGGGGCATTATGTTGCAACTCCCATCAGTACATTCATAGGCTCCAAAGATAGTCTCAAGGTGGCATCTGATATGATCATTATCAAAACAAGTTATCTGTTATGTAAAGATCAAAAGCTGTGTTAGTAAAAGATCTGACAAGCACCTAGTTGTTTTTCCTAAGAAGTGTTGCCCTCCAGAAACTTAATAATGATTTGATTGTTCAGTGCGTGCCATCCTGCGCTTTCCACAGAACCTGCACGGTGAATGCATTTAAAGCGCGAGCGGTTTATCCTGTCCAAACCCCAAATTATGTAACCTTTTCCAGTCGCTACTTCGATGGCTTTTGCTCTAGAATGTGCTTTCCTGTAGTGTGTAAATGTTCTCACCGTGTCAGAGTGAGCACCCATCAATAGAATTTAAGTGTGAATGTTTGGTTTTAGGCACACGAAGCCTCACATCACCAACAGCAGGCAGCACAGAACAGTTTGTTGCCTCTCCTGAGCTCTGCTGTTGAGCCACCCGATCAGAAGCCGATTCTGCCCTTACCAATAACGCAGAAACCTCAACCTGCACCAGAAACATTAAAGGATGCTATTGTTGGGATTAAAAAGGAAAAACCTAAAACCTCCTTTGTGTGCACTTACTGCAGCAAAGCTTTCAGGGACAGCTACCATTTGAGGCGTCACGAGTCCTGCCACACAGGGATAAAGTTAGTGTCACGGCCAAAGAAAACTCCCACCACAATGGTGCCCCTTATCTCGACCATCGCTGGTGACAACAGCCGAAGTTCATTGGTTTCGACCATCGCGGGCATCCTGTCCACAGTCACTACGTCTTCCTCTGCCACCAACCCCAGCAGTAGCGCCGGTGCAACGGCTATGGCGGTCACTCCGACGGTCAAGAAGCCCAGCAAGCCTGTTAAGAAGAACCACGCTTGTGAGATGTGCGGAAAGGCCTTCAGGGATGTCTACCACCTCAACCGGCACAAGCTGTCCCACTCGGACGAAAAACCCTTTGAATGTCCAATTTGCAATCAGCGCTTCAAGAGGAAGGATCGCATGACCTACCACGTGAGGTCTCACGAAGGTGGCATCACGAAACCCTACACCTGTGGTGTTTGTGGAAAAGGCTTCTCGAGGTACCATGTAGAAAATCCCAGGCGAGCTCAAGTATTGGCTTTTCATAACCAAGAAGGGTTAAGCTATCATAGCGAGGGGCTAGGAGAACCAGACATCTTAGAAGATTGGTGAGGGGATAAAGAGCCTTGTTTACCTCTAGGGTGTGGGTCTCGGTCTGAGCCAGATTGGCAGTGGCCAAAAGCGCTCGCTCTTTTACGAGAGTGTTTTGAAATGATTTCGCGACCTTACCCAGGTCCCGTAGGACACGTGTCTGTGTCGCTGGTGGTGACCACAGAGCCCCTTGACCAGCCTTTGCGAAGGTCCATGGCCGAAGGGGGCATGGCAGGCAAACCGTCCCCTTGTCCCGTAGCAGGGCTGGGTGTGCGGGCAGAGCATTGCGGGGGAGCTCGCATTGCTGCTGCCTCTGGTGAAAATATCTGTGCTTGCAACACAGCAAACTGCAACCTGTAGAGCTGTTGATCTGTCACCTTTACACACGGTACAACCCAACGTACCATTTTCAGGTGTGTAGGAAGAACACGGTTCAGTTTTAAACTGCAGGCTGGATCTCAGTGTAACCACGTGTTACTCAAGCTGAAAGCCACCGCGGGGCACTGGGACGGGGCTGCGAGGGGCTGGCAGCGCAGCGTTCAGCACCGCTGGCCGAGTGTCCTTACTATGTATTTGTAACAATATGCGTTTTCTGTTCCTCTCTCTTTTTTTGCAGGCCTGATCATTTAAGCTGTCACGTTAAACATGTTCACTCAACAGAGAGACCCTTCAAATGCCAAGTAAGGGCTAAAATGATTTATTAAGAACAATATGTTGTTGTATTGTTAGAATCTCAGGTGAATAATCTTTTCAGAACTGTACTTGCTCCTGGAGTTTTCTTTGGAAAGCTCGTTTAGGAATAAAGTCGCATCCGCCTTACATAGCAGCAGCACTGTAGTTCTGATGTAAGTGTAGAGGCAGTTTAAAAGGATGCTGTGGCTACTTTTTTAGGAAGATTAGCGGCATTTTGCTTTCTTGGAGAACAATACAGGTATGCTCTTTTAGCATAAGCTTAACGTAGTATTAGAATTGTAACAGCGTCCTCAGCTCAGGGCTGATTACTGGAGTAATGTGTGCAATGTGGTTTTCAGCATATTTCAATTAAATATGTTTCTCAGTATACCCATTATTTAAAATGGATTGGAATGGTTGATTCTGGATCTGTTATTCAAAGCAAGTTGTCGTAAGTTGATGACTTGAATATAAGACAAATAACTTGAGTGCCCTTGAACAATTAACTGTTTTGCTTGGAATATCCATGCTTGTTCTAGCCTGTGTTTTAGTGACTCATCATATTAAATAAATGTCTTGTGTAAAATAATAGTGTTAGAAAAAGGTTTCATTTCCTTCTGATTTGGATAGGAACAGGAGTAATTGAGCAACTTAAGATATCAAGTTCGGATTTGTGCAGTAAAAATATTATCGAAACACAACTTTGCCCGTTTTAGGGTTTTTTAATAAGCTACCTCCCGTTTTGGTAGGGATGGCAAGTCGCTGTTTGAAGAAAGGTCAGCTAGTATGGAGTATGATTCTGGCCTGATTGTCTCAGAAGCCAACTTCCATTTTCAGTCTCTGTTCAGCAGTTTGATTTTGATTTCTCTGTCAATACAGATAGAACCTAAGGTTGTCAGTATCCTTAGGATACTGTTTGCACCTACGAGGTAAACCAGGCTTACAGTGGGCATGTAATTCGTGTGCTGATGCTGTCTGCACTTCAAGTGTAACTCTTGTCCTTCGTCTAGACGTGCACTGCTGCCTTTGCCACCAAAGACAGACTGCGGACACACATGGTGCGCCATGAAGGAAAGGTATCGTGTAATATCTGTGGTAAACTTCTGAGTGCAGCATATATCACCAGCCACTTAAAGACACACGGGCAGAGCCAAAGTATCAACTGTAATACCTGTAAACAAGGCATCAATAAAAGTAGGTGAACGTTTTAAAAACATTTCTAATAACAATGTGTTTGCAAAGGGAATTGCCTTTGATGACGTTAAAATGCAAAACCATGCCCATCAGTCTGGGTATTCGCACCTATTAAAAATAGATATTTGATAACAGGGTCTTCTTCAGCTCAAGAAATTGGCATATGCGGAATGAGTTTGCTGCTAGACTGTGCTCCTACCCCTTAGGAATGCCCTGCACTTTGTGAGAATAACCTATCTCTTGCAGAAAAGAGTTCCCAGGTTTTCTCAGCTTCCAAGTTCAGTGCTGCTCCTGAACTGTACAGGCCTACAAGTCCAACAGATAACTCTGAAGTTTTTAGGATATTTAAGAATTGCTAAGATCTGCCACATTTGAAGTTTGGAGCCTCATCTAAAGCTCATCAAAATTAGGAGAAAGATTTCTCTGCTTTCTCTGAGCTTTTCCCCGGGGCTCAATGATTCTGTTGGCAGTAGCGGACAAGAAAAGCATTTAAATCCAGCCCTGATACGTTTGGGGCGTTAATGGCATCTGGCGGGTGGTGTGCAGTTCAGATGAGACGGTTGTGATAGTTCCTTCTAGTCTCAAGCCCCGTGGAAGTGCTGCAGCCTGAACCTGGGAGTGCCGAGTGAGCAAACGAAGACTTGACTTTCAAATCATCTCTGTTAAAATACCTGTAACTTAAGTTCACCCACATGGTCAGTGATACAAGATGGGTTTTCAGGGCAATCAAGAGGGAGAAGTAAGGAATATCTTTGCAAACTTTGTCCTTAAAGCGTTTTAAACAGTATTAATTTACAACATCTTTTCAGTTCCTGTTACTCCTGCATAATTTGAAGGTACCGGGAATGTCTAAAATGCCTGATTGTTGAGCTTAAACTGAACTTTGGATGTGAAGTATTTTTCGAGGGGTAGGGTTACAGCGCTGGCTTCGCCGCCGGTTCGGTGGTGCTAAGCCAGTTCACGAGGCATTTACAGCAGTTGCTAGAGGTGCAAATGACGAGCTGTAATGTGGCCAGAGAGTAGTAACATGCTGTTCTGTGTGGCAAATGTAAACTGAACAGTTTTGACAATGAAAGCAGACTTATAATTTGGGGTTTAGATCTTGGAAAAGTAGTTTTTATAAAACATAGAATTAATTATATTTTTAAGCACCGTTTTTAAGCACCTCTGTGATTTTTGCTCTTGGAATCCTGCGAGATTCCACTCACTCTTTATGGAAGAAGCCTTTCTCATCTCAGCAGAAAACAGAGTAACTTTGCAAGGTGAATTTGTGTTCTTACTTAATTGGCATAGCATGCATGAGTGAAGAGACCAGCAATCAGAAGCAGCAACAGCAGCAGCAACAGCAGCAGCAGCAACAACAGCAGCAGCAGCAACAACAACAACAACAGCAACAGCAGCAGCAGCAGCAACAGCAGCAGCAGCAGCAACATGTCACAAGTTGGCCGGGAAAGCAGGTAGAGACCCTGAGGTTGTGGGAAGAGGCCGTCAAAGCCAGGAAGAAAGGTAAAATAAACCAGTATTTTCTGTCTTGGTTTTGTAAGACACTGAAGTTAGCAGGTGTGTAGGGAGTTTAAGGTGTCAGAATAGGATATCTTACGTGAAAATGTCATTCTCAATGTTAGAAGTCATAGGTAAAAGCTAGTGGGAGGATAACAAGACCAAAATTAAGGCTGTTGTAAATGAGCTCCTCATTACTTACTTCCCTCTGCTCTCTGTGCTTGCGTATGTACGTAGCTGTCATCAATTACAACGGGATGTTTGTGCCTGCTCCGAGGCAAGAGTGTGTTTTTGTTGCCTTGCATGTGGTTTGTAGCTGTGTTTATGCATATTTACCCCTTGTTAACTTGCGTGTGTATATATATATATGTATATATACACACGCCACACCCTCTGGTGTTGCATCAGCAGCAGTTTGCATGCAGGTGCTTTCTGTGTCCCTTTCATCTTTTCTTTGCCAGTTATTCCATTCGCTTTAGCATCACATAACTGTCTGTTTGGAACTCAGACTTGACTCCTCTCTCTGTTTCGTTACAAAGTGAACTAAGAGGTGATGATGTTTTTCCTTATTGCTGCTCCCAGCTCACTCTCACCTGTGCTGCTGCACCGGAGGTTGAACAGCCTCCGGTTGTTGGTCAGCGTGTCAGCTTTGTGAACAATACGTTGCTTCAGTGTAGTGTCGTTAGGGTTACAGCAGTTTAGTCTCAACAATTTGATTTCTAATGCCTATCATGTGACTCGTGGATTACATGTTTTAGCCAAAGTTCTTAGTGACCACTTACTGTTTTTCACCAGCTGTTTTTAGTAATAAATGTTTTTGACTCACCTTATTTTTTTCTTTCTCCTGAACTTTTCCGTTTCTTCACTCTTGTTTTTCTTTTCTAGGTCTTGTTTGTGTGTTAGGCTGCTAGCTCCTTTCGCCTTGATTGTTATTCCAGTTGAATTCTGTGATCAGACAGTATAGAACAGCTTATTCATGTTACAATGCAGTGATAACAGAAACGTTAAATGTCATCAGGCCACTAAATAGACGATGCAAATGGGTGTCAGATTTAGCAAATCCTGCTTGTTCCTTCCTGCTGTGTCTTGTTCCCTCTTCCCTGTCTGACTGAGATTATTGGCTGTAGTTTAAGCGGACCAGCAGTTTCGGACAGAAGGGCAGGTGAGGGAGGCGGGTGGGGGGAAGTGTGTTCAGACTGATATTGGTTTGATTTAATTGGGGCAGGGGCTGGAATGTGTCTCTGCGTGTTCTGTGCTTGGCAGGCGAAGCCAGACCAGTCAGTGTCAGTGCTGCTGCTTCTCCTCTGCTGGTGCCGCCTCTTGTGTTGGCTTTACAACACTAGATGGGACTTTTTTTAGTCTAATACGATTTATTTTCACTTTTTTTTTTGTTTTTATTCTTTCCCTTCCTTTCCACCCCTCCTAGATATGGACTTTGAAGAACCAACAGTAACCCTTGAGTGGGGCTAATGTTGCTTTCAAAGTTAACTCTGTCTTGGTTCATTTGTCTTGCCCCAGTGGACTCTTTGCTCCTGGCTTAACCTCCTGAAACGCGGTCTAGACTGAGCTTGGTGTCCTACCCTACAAATGCGGAATAAGACACGACTCAGATGTGCCGTAGCGTTGATGTAGAATGTGTTTTTGTTGGTTTCTCTAGCAGTCATCCCTCCCCTTTTCCCGCTTCTCTTTTTGGAGCCTCCCAGAAGGGCAGAGCCGGCAGGTGGTGCTGACGGATGCCCGGTGATCCCGCCGCCCGGACCGCTGCCCGGGGCCCAGCCACCCGCTCTGCCTTCCGCGGCACTTAATGCCTGCTTACCGCACACAGAGTCACCAAAAAGCACAGACCTAAAAACCACAGAACAGCTGAGTGTGGAGCTGTAGCGGGTGTGAAAGCTGAGGAGATAATGGGGGCTGAAAGATGTACTGACTGGGTAGCCGCGAAAACTGTTAAGTAGAAGTACTGTGATCAGTGGAACGATTTATTAGCAATAATTAAGACTGAAAGAAGCAGGTGAATATTGAAACGGGCTTTGCTTATCAGTCCCTAATAATGACTTTTTAAAACCTTCACAGAATGTCAGTTCACCTTTGAGAAGGCTATAGAGTACGTACCATTCGGTATGTACACTCTCTCCTCTATTTATAATGTTCCTCTTGGGAGGATTTTTTTGATTGTACGATACTGTTTTTGTGAACATCGAAACCCTCTTTATAAGACAACCTCGCTTGATTTCTCAGGGAAAAAATATTGCATTGAAATGAACTGCATGAGAGTTTGTATTTCTTGTAGGCTATAGAATGTTAACAGTTTTAACTTACTAATAATTCCTAAAGAAAATTATTTGAGAATTTGTACCTGTTCTTGTTTGGGTTTTGTTTTTGGTTTTGTTCTTGTTTTATTTTTAAATCTTGTCCATGATTTTTCATGTGTTAAAACCTTTTTGTCTCTTTATGTCTCATTTTTAGAAGCTGCTAACTTGTGCCAAACCTCCACTGCTGCTACTACGCCTGTGACTCTTACTACTCCATTCAATATAACGTCCTCTGTGGCTTCTGGGACTATCACAAACCCAGTCACAGTGGCAGCTGCAATGAGCATGAGAAGTCCAGTAAATGTATCAAGTGCAGTTAATATATCCAGCCCGATGAACCTAGGGCATCCTGTAACTATAACCAGTCCATTGTCCATGACATCTCCATTAACGCTCACCACACCAGTCAATTTACCCACCCCAGTAACGGCTCCAGTGAACATAGCGCACCCCGTCACCATAACGTCCCCCATGAACCTCCCCACGCCCATGACGCTGGCGGGTCCCCTCAACATCGCCATGCGGCCGGTGGAGAGCATGCCCTTCCTGCCCCAGGCCCTGCCCACCTCTCCCCCCTGGTAAAAAACTCCTCAACAGTATTAAAAAAGGATTAAAATGGAATCCTTACCAGCAGTTCTTTTTTTGGGTTTCGTTTGGTTGGGGTTCTTTTTTTGTTTGTTTTTTTCGTTTTGTTTTAGTTAATAATAAATTCAGACTAAGACACTGGGGCAACAAGCACCATCGGAGACCGTAGTAGCATCTTCCTTCCCCTGTTGATTTGGCTCACGTGGTTCAAACTTGAGTTTCACTGGAGCACTTCATTTAAAGTAAGTTTTACCTTTTAGCTGACTGATGCTGAGTTAGAGCAGATGCTTATTTGCCAGAGTTTAAAAAAAAAGTTCTTAAAAAGACAGTTGTATGTTTTATCCCCCAAATTTTAACGTAGAAAATGATTTGACTCTAAACACTAGCGAAGACCCCTCTGTGTGTTTAGCAGAGCGGATGGCTCCTTTTGACTCGCCAGCCCTTCAGTCGCTGTTCCGGAGCTAGTGTAGAATCTTTGTCTGTGTTGATGTTTTGTTTTGGTTTTGTTTTGTTTCTTTTTTAATGAGTAAATGCATTACAATGTTGTCATTAAAAAAAAAAAAATGCATTTTGGAGAAAATATGCATTTTACCTTTGGGAATATGATAATTTCAGGCAGCATTCCCTATGGGAAAGGTGATACCAGCTCTGATATGCAAAGCATATGATAACTTATCATTCTAACTTCAACATATAATAGGGATTGTGACCTGATATTTGGAGATGTAAATATTACCCAACATATTACCCTAAGGGAATATAGCATTGTAGTCAACATTTTTTAAAAAAAAACTTATTGTTTGGTGAGAAACAGCCATGGCTGACAGAAGAGGAGTTGAAATGTATGTACACATGGTCTCTCAACAGTCAGACCCCTATGGGACTCTTATCTAGGAGCAAAAGGAGTGCTTTGGAACTTAAGAAATCTTGCTTTAAGCTGGAAGATTCTGGAGGCCCGGGGTGTGATTTTTACGCCCTGCGCCTCCCAGTCAGAGCCTGCTGGTGTTGCAGCAGGGGACAGACGTGTTAGTTGTTCACTAGAAGTTTTGTCTTATATTAAATTGTATACAGTTTTTATTCTAACCACTAACTAGGTAGGATGCCCCTCCAGGACAAGCAGAGAGCGTCTTTTAATTTCTCCCCTATTTCTTAATCAAGTGTTGTGCAAATCTGTTCAACTTTGTAAATATTTGCAAACATCATCATTTTTACGTTATTCTTCTATTGTGTTAACACATTTCTATCAATTTGTGGGAGTTCTGGGGTGATGGTTCCAACTACCCAGCCCAGAACTCCGCAAATGGTCACACATGTTTAAGCTACATGTGCTTTTTATTTCTTAACCTGTTTATCTGTACATAAAGTAGAAAGCAAAATCTAGGGAGACAGATATACTTTTTAGACTATCATGTCACATATTCACGTTTTTAAAACTTTGTTTTAAAAAAATAAACCACCCTAAACCCAAGACTCTACATTAAAAAAAAAAAAAAGAGAAAACAAAAGCCAGTTGAGCTGTTTTTCTGTGAATGGAGTTGGAGCTGTGGAGCGGCGGAGCCGAGCAGGCGCGCGCGCGTCTCCCGGCGCCGGCGGCCGCGCCGGCAGCACAGATTGCCGGGCCGCGCGCTCAGGTGACAGGTGTCTGTGTCACCGCGGGAAAGCGGTCGAGGGGCTTGGACTGCAGAGCAAAACAAAAACAAAAAACCGAAAAAAAAATAGAGCTTAGTGTAAAATAATTTTATAAATGATCTTTTGTACTTTAGGACATCAAATTGTACAACTTTTGTATATATAAAAGCTTAGGAACTTTCTGTTTAGCAGAAAGGAAACACATTCCTACACTTTTAATGTATATGTTTGTTATAATGTCCATGTAAACATATGCCCTATGTTTGTGCCTTTTAATTAGTTTGTCTCAATAAACAAAACTGTAGAGAAGAACATGTAGCTATGACTTTGTTCCCACTCAGCTGTGCCGAGGTGGGTGCCGCTGCCCCGGCTGACCCGGCACAGCCCACCAGACCCGGCACCGCCCGGCGCAGGGGTGCGCAGCTCCCCATCCAGCCCCTACCCTGGCGCTGCCGCCGCCTCCCACGCTCTGCCGTGGTAGCTCTAGCGTTCCGCATCTGGGGGAATCGCAAAGATGACCCGTAGGTGAAGTTTGGGTGTCCGTGAGCTTAAAAAACCCAAAAGCATTAAAAGCCAAGATGCAAATGTGTACTAGAAGTGGTTATCTATGAATGACTTACAATAAACAGGTGTGAGACTTAATTGTATGTTGTTAATTACTGCAGTATTGACAGCGGGCGCTCCGTCCAGCCCTGCTGATGTTATTTTTATCCCAGCAGAGTAGCAGTAGAATAAACACATTAAACACCGGCAAGGAAACTTTTCAATGTGACAAGAGGCTTCCCAAACCACTAACCACGGCGCTTGTAGCATGGGATAGGAAAAGGGCTGTTTTCTTTTTATTCTATGTTGGTTCTGCCCGAATGTACCTGGTTTATGTCCACGAAGCTACATCAGCTAATTGTCAACCTGTTCCATTTGTACTTGGGTGAACATTTGCTCCGTACTGTGTATGAATGGTTCCGAGGTGTGCTGCTCCGCTGTCTCGATGCAGACGTCAAGTCCACGTTGTAATGCCATCGTACCAAATACATTCAGCTGTTTTTTTCTTTGACAAATGAAAGCTACCTGGTCAAATAGTTTATACGGCTTGCATGCCACCCAACCCGCAGCATGCCGGGGGACGGCGCGGTTCGCACGGCAGCTCGTGTCCCCGCGGCACCGGTGAGCGGAGGCTCTGAGAAAATGGTGGATGCAAAGAACAGATGCTGCTGTTACAGCGGGTTAGTTTCTGTGCAGCTGATGCGCTTAGCCGAGTGTTTTTCATGCAAACTTTTAAGCTGGATCTAGTCCAACACCCAGGGAAGCCTATTGCTGCCATGGATTCGAGTGGGGTTTAGATTGAGCCCATTCAGGTCTCCTATTGCAACTAGTTCAATGGGGTGGGGGCATATTTTTTGCTGATTAAGTTTCCATGAGCGCTCAGCGGTCGGTTAATGGCTCAGCACCGGCTGCGAGTTGGAAGGTTGAATCTTGCCAGGACAGTGGGTTGGATGGCACGGGAGCTCATCGCGAGCCGCCGGGAAGGGAGGATTACGGCACAGCCACCCGCGGTGCCAGGACTGTGCAAACGGGTCACCGTGGGCAGGGGGGTTTCTTTATTCGCAACACCACTCCAGAGGGCGTTCGGAGAAGTCTGGGATTCGACCTTCGATGTCTTCTCATTGGAGAGTTATACCTGAGTCTTGTCAATTGGGAAGATTTCTGTTCAGTCAAGATCACGGGCAAGAGACAAAACAACGTTATTCTTGGTGTATGAGTTAAATTTTATTTGCCATTGTTCACAAATAAATGATTTTTTCTTCCCCTCTTAATAACTTTAGAGTGGCAGAAGAGAAGCAGCACTGACTGTGTGTGCGTTTGTCCACGGGAGGTTTAAAGCAAAACACCAAAAAGCCCGTAAGCTGGTTGAGCTGCAGCAATCCTGGGTTACGTAAAGGGCCCGGGCTGCCGAGGGATTAGTCGGTGGCATTACTGGGGCTGATAAACCCTCCGAGTTCTGCTCGCTCTCCGCTCACTTTTATTTTAGAAACAGTCGCCCTGAGCCGCGTTTTGAAAACTGCCTGGGGTTAATTTCCAGGCTGTCAGGGTGCGATTCCCACCGCTGGGACCTGCAGAACATTCGGGTTTTGAAACGCATCCGGCACTCTGATATTTCCCTATGGTAGCGCCGAGGGTCCCCGTTCGGGCGCTGAGCTGCGCAGGAGCGACCGCAGCCGGGTCCCGCTGCAGCTCCTGCCGCGCTTATGGCAGCTAACTTGATCCATCTCAAAAATAGATTTAACAGTATTTTTGAAATGCAGCTATTAAAAGCACTTCAGATTTTTAAATGCCTCTGAGGTCTGTCTTGGTGCTTAAGTGAACCTTTTTACTGGTGCTTTTTAGGATAAATTGCAGGCATAAAAATCTCTTCCTAATCGTCAGGTAGAGTAAAACTTAAAACTTGATCTCCTTCTATCTATTCATTTAATTCAGGGTGTTTGTACTTCTTATCTTTGGATCGTTCGCTCAGAGCTTCCAGAGCAGCAGCCGAAGGCTGACGGAGGAACTACGTGCTAATTTTTATGTCAAAAATAGCTTTCACCTTTAAACACGCGAGGCTCAATGGCTGTTTTCTAATTAGAAAAAGAATGCCTGAGCTCCTGTTGCGAATCCGTTTTACAGCTGTGTGCAGGTTTGACTGTCAGCCCCTGGTTGAAGTCGAGTACTGAGGTCCTGACCTAGAAACAAACCTTTTTTGGTATTGGTTTGGAAAAAGCATTTCAGTGCTGCCCGCACGCTCAGCACCGCCACAGCGCCCGCGCGCCTCCGCACCGCCCCAGCCCGGGCCGGGGAAAGCTGCCTTATGATCTTTTAAAAAGGACAGAATAGGTTTCTGGGCTCATTTGAGCCATTTTTGAAAGCTCTGGGTTTTTCTTTAAGGAAGCGTGAATGCTTTTTGAAAACCAGACATTTGTAAAACATTTCAGCGTGGGCAGCTGAAATTGCTGCTTGCGTCAGAGTCCAGACCTCTGCTTTCCTTGCAAAGCCCTTGCAATAGCTCCCCAAAATCAGCCTATTCAGTGCAAAACCAAGGGCCATTCTCAGAATGTGTGGCACCTTTTGTTGTTCAGAGAAGGCAGAAATACTCCATTCACCTTTTCATTTAGTTGCTCTCACCAGCTGTCAAGACAAAAACATTTGTGTTCTGTGTTGTCTGTGCAAGGTTTGTTTTTCAGGCAATTACCAAATTAGTTGGAATCAGATGAATTAAATTCACTATTTTAATTCTTCATAGTTGTGTATTTCTATTCCAATTTCTTTTTACTTCGTAGTGTCATTAGCAGCTAAACCCATATCAAAGGACAGTAAAGAAATTTGATAGAACCGCCTGTTTTCCCTGAAACGAGCCTGGATTAGGAAAAGACATGGCAGTCAAAGCTCGCTGCAAGGCGCCGTGTCACAGGAGCCTTTCACTTTGGGGAAGCAAACGTGGCACGTGGACACTGGGAAAGCCAAAGGTTTGCCTCATGTTTTCACTCTTACTGATGTCTGTGTTCCTTGTCCAAGCCTTGCAGATTTTTACCCAGCCTAAGGACCGCTTGGCTGCCAGGCACCGACGAACCGGCTGAGCGGGGAGATACCATCTGCACCGAGAGCCGTCCCGCGAGAGCTCTGCGCCCTCCCAAAGGCGCTCGGGGCGCAGCGCCCGCGGACGCGGTTCCGAGCGGGTCTCGCTGGCCGCCGCAGGAGCCGCGGGCGCCGGGAGCGCGGTGCTGGTGTCCACAAGGGTTTGGAGAGCTGCGAGGGAGGTGGAGGCCCCGACCCGCTGCTGTTTGCGGTCTCACTCTGCTCTCCGCAGAACGGGAAGTGTTTCCCTAATGTAAAGCGTCTCCTGTAATTTGTAAGAGGAGATCGCTTCCCGCGCAGAGCTGTTCTGTGGTGTGGCTGCAAGCTGTCAGCCGCTGGATACCAGGGATGGCTGCTTTCTGTCTGTGGTCGAAGTGATGCTTTCTTGTAACTCATCTCTGGTGCTCAGCCCATGGGGCAGGGCGCTGTGTCCTCCTCATGCCAGCGTGCTCAGGGCTGGTGGGCTGAGATCCAGGAGCCCGCGGTGCTCAAGAGGTGCGGAGGAGAAGGAAGAGCAGCCCTGGAAGCCGCTGTCCTGGGGCCGCTGCTGGGCCCTGGGGCTGCCAGGGGAGCGCTGCCCAACGCCGCAGCCACAGCCGGGGGTGCCGGGGCCCTGAGCCCCCAGGGCCGGGCAGACCCGCGTGGCAGCGGGGGCAGAAGGGACCGCGCGGTGCCGGCCGCTCGACGCCCCCGGCCTGGCCGAGACGGGCCGCCGCGCTCCCCTCGCGGGGACACCCCGGCGCGGGGGCGCGATCGGATGCGGGGGGGGGGGGGTCACCCAGGCTCCGGGGGGGCCGCGAGCGACCCCCGTCCCCGCTGCATTTGGGCCCGGCCGCCGCTAGGCCCCGCTCCCCGCGCCCCCCCGGCCCGGCCCCGGCCCCGCCGCGCCGCCCCCAGCTGCCGGGCACGGTGGCCGCCCCCGCCCCCGCCCGCCCGCCACGTACGTCTCCCCTCCCGGCTCCTTTCCATGGTTCCCGGCGTGACTGGTGCCAGCCGCCGCCGCCCCCGCAGCGCGGCGCCGACCGCCGGTAAGGGGGGCGGGCCGGGCTCTTTGTGCGCCGGGCCGGGCCGCGCTGGGCCGGGCCGGGCCGGGCCGTGCGGGCGGCGCCTCTCGGCCTGCGCGCGCCGCGGCCCGGAGCCTGGCGGGCCCCGCCGGGGAGGGGGGCGGCCCCGGGGCTGCGCTCGGCCGAGCGCGGGGCTGCGCGGTGCGGCGGGGCCGGCGGCCGCCCCCGAGCCCCGCGTTTCGGCGTCCGGCGGGGCCCGGGCAGAGCGGCCCGGGGCGCTCGGCGGCTGCGGCCGGGCCCGGTGCCCGCTGCGGGGCCGCGCCTGGTGCGGCTGCCCGGGCGCTCCCTCTGGAGCCGGGCGGTCGGGGCCGCAGCCCAGCGGCCTGGCCCCGCCGCTCCTGCGCTGGATCCCTGAGCACCGGGAGGGTCCCGCGGGGCCGCCCCGCCTGGGGACAGCCCTGGGGGCGGTGCGGGGCGGCGGGGCTGGGGCCGGGGGGGCAGATCGCGGCGATGGGGCAGGACCGGGGTGCCGGGTCCCCTCGGTCCCCGAGCGGAGCCCCCGGAGCGCGGGGTGCGCGGGCCGGGCTGGGTCTGGCGGTTCCCGCCGCGGGACCCCAGCCCCTCCCGCTCCGCCCGGTCCGCGGAGCGGTGACAGCCCTGCCGGCTGGGGCAGAGACTGGGGCAGGGACTGGGGCAGGGACCGGGGCAGGGACTGGGGCAGGGCCCGCGGCGGGGCCCCGGCGGGCCGACGTGTGTGTCGGTCCCGCCCGAGCTCGGGGCAGTTCGGGGCCCCGGCCCGCTGCCGCCCCGGCTCCCGGGGGCCCCGTCCCGCCAGGCTGCCCCGAGCCCGGGGCTCCCGGCCAGCGCCGACATTGCCCCCGCGGGTTCGGGCAAACGGCGATGGAGAAGCGGTTGGGAGCTGCCTCGGCTGTGGAAGCCGCTGCTCACAGACACGCTCCCATGTGCAGCCCTGCCAGACGGCTTGGAAAGCTCCTTTTTATTATTTTTTAAAAAGCAACAGATTCACACCTCCTCCTCACACCTCCCGCTGCCGCTGACAAGGAGCGCGCAGGACGGAGCGGGAAGCTGTCCCCGCGGGAAAGCCGCCGTCCTGGGCCCATCTCCGGGGCTGCGACGGGGGCGTTGATGGCGGGGCTGTCTGGCTGCTGGGCAAGCCGTGGCTCCCCTCTCATACCCGTCTCGTACCCCTCTCCTACCCCTCTCGTACCCCTCTCGTACCCCTCTCGTACCCCTCTCCTACCCCTCTCTTCTCTCTCCTCTCTCTTCTCTCCTCCTCGCTTGTCTCTAACATGGGCTGCAGCAGCATCTGCTTCCCGGCAGTGTCTGCCTTGGCCACAGTGAGGATGTGCCCGATGCCAGCAGATCCTGTTGTGCCAACCCCTGGGTGCCCACAGCCCCTTCCCAGTGCCGGAGCCTCCAGTTACCAAAAGCATTTCCTTCAAAGATGGGTTGAAGGTGCCCGTCCTCTTCCCAGCCACGGAGTTCCCAGGGAAGTTTGGACTTTTTCAATGTTTTATTAAAAAAGAGTCTTCAAATTTAAAAACCCCAACGAGCCGGTGTCTGAGCTCTTCCCCTGACCGGATCTGGAGCACGCGGGAGTGAGCAGGGTGTCCGGCACAATAGCGAGGGCTCGGTCCTTATCTGCCTGTGCAAACAGCCTCTGCGGGGGGAAGATAACGGGGAGTGCTGCGGGTGCTGGCATTCGGAGGGGAGCGGCTGGGAGAGGAGCCCGAGGGTCACTTGTGCCCGTGCCCGTGTCCGTGCTGTGAGGGTAAAATCCCGGAGCAGGGCCTGCGGGGAGGGGGCTGCTGCCGTAACCCGGGGGTGCGCGCTGGCTGGGGTGGGGCGCTCGCGGTCAGAGCTGGGGAACTTTTAGGCAGCATGAGTTAATGATGATAATTGTGGACTATAAAATAAGAAAAATGCTTGAAATAATAGCGCAAAACCCCTCGCAGGTGTACAGAACACTAGGTCCATCTCTTGTGGCCCAGCCGGGGAGCAGCGTCGCTGTCACCAGGGAGCGGAGGGACGGTGGCCGGAGCTGTGTCTCTGATCGCTGGCACTGGGCTTTGCTGCAGTGGCTCAGGGACCAGGTTTTCCCATCTCTCGGTCCCGTTTTTGGCTGGTCGGCGGGTTCCCTGGGGTCAGCACCAGAGCTGAGCTGTGTCGGTGTCCCCACCGCTGCTCCAGCAGTGACCGGCAAAGCCACTGGTGTCCCATGTGCCGGCTGCCCCCTAATCCCTGTCCCTTCTCGGGGCTCCCATGTCCCCCCCGGTGTCCGTGGTTCCAGGGGGGACAGGCTGCGGTGTCCCCATCCCCGGTGCCCCCGTCCCACCCCGCCGGCCGCCTTTGATGCGGGTGAGTGACAGGTTTATTGTGGCCCCTTTTGTGCCTCCTTCGGTTCTTGGGGTCCGCACAAAACCTGCCATGGAAACCAAAGGCAGCCGCTGCCCCAGGAAACCCACAGGCGCAATTAGGAAATGCAAATAAGAATGCAAATTCCTATTGCCGCCTTCCAGGGCCTGGAAAGTTGTCCCTGAGCCACCGATGTCCCCGGGCTGCTGGTGTCCCTGGCTGCGGGGATGGGGACGGTGTTGGGGTGGGCAGTGAGAGGAGGGCTGATCGGATTTTGGGGTGCCTCAGGCCCTTCCCTGCACTCAGCGCTGGGAGAAACGGGGCATCCCAGCCCGTGCTGGGTGGTGACTCATAAGCGACAATATGACATGGATATTTTTTCCATCCTTCCAGTTGCCCAGCGACAAACAAACAAACAAGCGTCTTAAAGCCCAGACCAAGTGCCTTGCAGAGCTGTCCCCTCGTGCCGTGGCTGCGCGGGGCTGGGCTCCGGTGTGGCCCCACGGCCGGCGGATCTTCTGGGGTTCGTTTTGGGGAGATAACTGTGTTTCTCGCATGCTCTGCAGCTGCGGCGTGGGAGCCTGGCAGAGGGGAGGCTGCCGGCTCACCTGTAAGGGCCCTCCTTGCCAAAGTGCACTGAGAATAGGTGGAAAAGGAGGTAAAATCCACCCACAAATAACTCTGGGAAGCACAAAAGCTTCAGGCCTTCATTTCTAGATGGTATTGATGAGCCATGGATACCCCGGCCCTTCCTCAGGTCCCCAGAGGGTGTGTGTGGGTGGAGTGGGGCCGATGGAGCTGAAGAGGACAAGGGGGACTGGGGAGGATGATTTGGGGAATTCCCCCCCAGGAGGAAGCAATAACACTTTATTTTCCCATCTGCTGGAGGAGCTGTAGCCAGGGGCGGTGGGGCTGAGGTTGGCATGTGGAGGGCATCGTCCACAGCAATAACGTGTTGGGAAGGGCAGATCCTTTATGCACCAACCTGAACCCAATCTAGTGCTTTAACTGCTTAAACCCAGGCATTTGCTGGTGGCTTTTCCTTTTCCAAGCTGAAGCCCCTTGGTCCTTTGCAGTCAGCAGCTGAAGTGGTGCGGGATGTTTTCCCTCAGCCCCGCGCTGCTTTATTGCCAGGAAATGAGCTCTGGCTCCTGGCAATGGCGTTTCTTCCTTCTCCCTGGCGGCGTGTCGGTCGCTGCCCTCGCTCGCGTCCCCGGGGAGGCACACGCAGCCGGGCACGGCGGGACGAGCGCGGCCACTGTCCTCGGCGAGGACACGGAGCTCCAGTGGGGGGAAGATAGGCAGATGGTGTCCAGAAAATGGAGCGTGGCACACTGCTAGGTGGGTTACAGGGACAGGCAGGCTCAAAGCTGATTGAAAGCTTGAAAGGAGACTGAGAGCTTATCTGAGCCTTGGCCTGGCTTCAAATCCAGTTTAGCATCCCGTATCATTTCTGCATGTAAACTGTGTTGTGGTGGAGCAGGAGGAGCGGAGCAACCTCAACACTTTGGCTTTCAGGGGCTTTTCTCTCCCCGTGAGCCCTGTTGGGCCAGCGATGGCAGAACCTGTTCCTGAGGCTGGAAATGCTTCTGCAGGAGCCTGACGTACTGGCATTAATTAAATATCTGTCCCTGGCGAGGTGTAGCATTTCAAGCAGGTTCTCCTCTGCTGAGCAATGTCACCCGGCGCAAGGGAGGACAAAAGACCGGCGCAATTACAGTGCGGCACCGTGTCCCGGGACAACGAGGGTGCGGCAGCGCCCGAATGGTCAGCTCGGTGCTTTTCCAGGATAGCTCGCAGCAGCCGTATGGCTTAGTGGCTCATAAAAAAAAAAGCTTCATTTGCAACTTAATTAGTCCCGTTCTTCCCCTCCTCTTGGCTCGCAGGGATCCCCACTTGTGAGCGCGGTGCGCAGAGGCGCCGTGGGCTCATCCTGCGTGCCAAGGGACGGGGGACCGCGCCGGGTGGCTGGTGTGGGCGCCGGGCAGGAGCCTCGTCACCAGCTTAGTGCCGCCATCGCCGCTGTGCCACGCAGCACGGGGCTGGGGAGGAGGGAGAAGCGAGGGGTCCTGCCTGGGAGGGCACTTGTGTCTTCTGCTTCACTTCTGCACCCAAAATACCCGCGCCCGTGGCGTGGAAACTCCGGGGCTTTCCTCCTGCAGGCTGTGGTTTGGTGCCCCGAGGGATGGGGCCCCAGCAGCCCAATGAGCACCTTTAAATCTTGTACCAGACCCTGATGGCCAGGGGCCCGTCCTGGTCAATAATTCACTGTGTGTCAGTGAGAGTTTTACTTGACTAATTTTGTTTCCATAGAAACTCGCGCGATCTCGCTGCTCCACCGACCCTCGGGCAAATCAATATGTTGGGTTTCTTTCCTTTGCACATGAAGTGTCAGCCCTTAAACCCTGACGGCGGGAGGGCAGCAGCCGGAGATGCTGGTGGCTGGGTGGCACGTTGGTGCTGTCCCTGCCTGTCCCTGCCTGTCCCTGCCCGGCTCTGGGGGATGCCCAGGGCCAGATCCTGCAGAGACGCTCAGCCCCAGCGGGCTGGGGCAGCCCAGTCTAATCCCAGCCCAGTCCAGTGCATTCCCAGTCGGTTCCTGCTTTGCAAGGAGCTGGAGGGGAAGGGGCTGCCTCTGCTTGGGCTTTCTCCATTTCTCCCCTTCCATTCTTTAATTTCTTCGACCCTTGACCTAAAATGACAAATTATCATTTGTGAATCAGTGGCACTAATTAGCTGGTGAGCTGGGCTGCCCCTGGCCTGGATTTGCCTTTGCTTGCTCCCCATTAGGGGCTCACTGGCCAAATCTAACCCCCAAATTGCCCCGAGGTGACTCCTTCGCACACCTTGCGCAGGGTCCGGCGCCGGGGGAGCCGCACACCACTGTACCTGCAGGAAGTTTGATTTTCTTCCACTCCTATTGCTTCCCAGCGCTTTTGTGCTGGCTGGGAGCACGACAGGAGAAGGTGGGGTGAGCGCTTAAAGATGAGTTCGTGTGACATGTGGCGCGAGGGGGACACAAGTGGGCACGGGCTTGCCTGGGCTTCCCCCGTGAGGCTGGAGCTGGATGGTGAGCTGAGGCAGGAGGCTGGGTGATGGACGCAGGGCTGTGCCGCGGGACTGCGGCAGCGCCGGGGCCAGACCGCGCTGCGCTCACCGGTGCCTCCGCACCGGCGCTCGCTCCTCGGGGCTGTTTCTAACCAGCCCTAAGCTGATTTTTCAGCCAGGGCGGGTGTGTTTTGATGTCAGGGCTGGAAGCCGGAGCACGAAAGGTCTCCGACGTTCAGCCACCTTGCAGAATAATCTAATATCGGCCTCTCTGCTTCAGGCAACCTCTTGCATCTAATTTATTACATGTTGACGCAGGACAGAGTTGAGCAGAGACGCAGTTAAACCATACATAGGGATGCTGGCTTACTCTCATCGCTCACACTTGCTTGACCTATTTTTTTTCTTAATCTCTTCCTGGAAACCTTATTTCATGTTTGAATTCCCTCAACTATTTTAGGAATGTCGTCCTACCAAGATCAAATTACCTTCAATGAAGGCAGCGCGAGGCGGCCTCGCAAGGCGGGCGACTTTTTGATTAAGATCTAGTGCTACCTCATTAAATCCAGGCTTAGTTTGGAGGGGAGGGGGTGGCGGCTGTAATTCTGGCCTGGCCAATGTGTGTGAAAGCCGGGATTAGCACGATGCCGAAGGGCAGGGGGTTGGCAGGGGCTGGGGACGCGCCGGCAGTGCCGGGACCCCGCGGCTGGGCAGCCCCTGGTTTCCTGGGGAGGCTGGGTCAGAGCCGGCCGGGTGCTGTGCAGGGCCGACATCTGGCCGGCTCACAAAGGGCCCCATAAATCTCTCTCGGAGGATGGCACAGCCCTGGGTGCCCTGGGGCAGCCGCGGCCGCCGCCGCTTCTCTCGAATGTGATCGCTGTGCGACTGGGAGCGCGGGGCCGGCCGCCGGAGCGGCAGCGCGGCCGATGCCGGGCGTCGGGACCCGAGTCGCTCGGGGGTCTCCACGGTCCCTCTCGGCTGCTCCTCTGGCTTTGAGCAGCTCCCGCGGCCGGGAGGGCGTTTGGTTCTGCAGAGAGGTGGGTGCTGCCAGGCTCTCAGACGGGGCTTCCTTCTGCTCTCCTCCCTGATTGCTTTGTGCTGTCGCTGAAAAGGGCTTAAACCCAGGCATTTTAATGTGTGGGAGGACAAGTATTAAAGGGGATCCTCAGGTGCCTATTTGTTTTTGTGAGACAGGATTTGCTCACAGGATTTTCCCAGGCTCGGGCGGGAGATGGGCACGGTCAGCCCTGAGGCAGACGGAAAGGTGCGGGGCGGGATTTTGGAGGCTGAGAACGTGTCCTGCACATCCTCAGTGTGTGCTCTGCCTTTCAGTTTGCTGGTGGAGGCGACTGTAATTTTTGCTCCCGATCATGTACTTTTCATCGTCATTTCAGCCCTGTTACAGTTACACCTGCAGCGTGTTCCCAGATTTCTTGTTCCTTTGCAGGCAGAGCTTGACAAATCTGCTCTGGCCGAAGCTTTTCTTTCTAATTTAACGTCCCTAGTTCCGATACTTCCTCCGAGAGCGTTCCCCCCAGCTGCTGGGCAGCCCCCATCTCCAGATCCTCCCGCAGCTCCCCTGTGTTCGCAGGGATGAGCTGCAAACGCGGCGTGGCAGCGGCAGGAAAGGGGGCCGGGCTGGTTTCGGGGGTTTGGAGCGATCCCATCTGCTGTCTGAGCTGCAGCAGACACCGGGGACGGGAATATTTGCGCTTGCAGTCGGTGCCAAGGCTCTTCCCCGAGCTGCGAGGGCTGCGAGCGATCAGTCCCGCTGCTTTTACAGCTGTTCCCCGTTTGGGCCGCGTTCCTTGCGGAGATGAGCAACTGTTGTTTCCAGCACGATGTTCCCGGTTCCAGCAGCCCTGGGATGATCCAGCTGCTCGGCCCTGACGCCACAGGCGGCTCCTCCTGCGCAGCCCCGGCCCCAGTGGCCCCGCGGGCTGTCCCGCCATGGGAAAGGTCCGTTTTGGGGAGGTACCCAAGCACCGGCAGACAAAGACCCCCCAGCCACAGGCCCTTCTGTTACTGTAAGAGCTGTTAGGATTTTTAACAGATCTGGGGGTTTCCAAGCACATTCCTGGTTTTGGGGGCTGATTTTACTGTTGGAGGTTCGTGGGCTAGCACGGCATTGCTGAGCAGAAGCTTTCATCTTCACATTGGATCATGTTGTGGTGTATCCGGTAAAGCTGTTTTCCCCTTGATGTCCAGGCTCTTTCCCCATCCTCTTGGACCAGCCAAATCTTTTACGGAGCCTGTGGTAGTGGTATAACTCAATTTAATATGTGACTAAACCAGCCACGCGATATTGCAATTAAAGTATAATACCGGAGGTGCGAACAATGCCGCCTTTTTGCTGTGAATGAGTCACGATAGCAGAGGAGGAACCCAGAAGCCGTACTTTATTAATTGACTCCTGCAGATTTGTTTGTCCTCATTAGTAGAGCCAGGCAGGGCTGCCGGAATCGCGTCTGCTCCGTGCTGGGCTCCGGCGGGCAGCAGCAGACCCGGGACACAGCAGCTGCGGGGTGGACACGGGGCTGATCTGTTAAATGCAGTTTATTCACGAGCGGGGAGCGAGCTGGGGGCTCCCGAGGCTGCTTGGAAACTGCCCCTGGAGCAGTGAACCCCTGACGCTTCTCTGTGTCCTGTCCCGCAGGGCGAGCGAACGCCATGGGGACACAACCAGGGGCTACCCCACATTGCCAAAATAACCCTTTGCCCAGGGTTCGTGGCAAGTTTCCCAGGTTTGGAGGTGGGTTTGGCTCCCGGAAGCCCCTCGGAGCGGGTTGGGGCTCCGAGCTGTGCGCCCTGGGGACATGGCTGTCACAGCGGCCGGGCCGCGGGCAGGGGACAGCCCGGGTGACCTTCAGAGCTGACTGCTCTGCTTAATGGCTTTGAATCTGATTATACCCTGTTTTGCTAAGAAATGTGCTTGGCAGGTTCTTCTGAATTAAATACCATTTTAGGGACAGTTATCTTGAACTCTCTGCCTGCTGCTTAGGAAAAAGCCTTTGAAAATGATATTACGGATCAAAAGTGTTCCTGGGGTAATTCTGTTTCAATGGTGGAGTTAATCCAGGACTGAATTTGGCCCTGCATTTCCAAATGAGAAGCAGTAGCTGTATAATCTGTTTATGGTTTTAAAGTGAATGTTAATCTTGGATTTGGTGGCTTTTCCCAAGGGTCGGCTTGCCGTGCTGCCGAGTATCGTAGCCCCCTGCTCTGGAACACTGAGCCCACGCCAGTTTTTTGTTTTAAAGAGAGATTTTTACTGTGTTTTTAATACATGTCAAACCTGGAAATGTTAAGCCTGTGGAGCTCTCGGTGGTGGAGGTGATGCCATTTTTCTTACCTGGCATTTTGTTCGTACAGCACCTGGCACAGCACATCCGAGCTCCGGCCGCGCCGCGGGGATGGGACGGTCCCGCGGGGATGGGACGGTCCCGCGGGGATGCGGTTGGATGGGTCGAATTAAATCGAATCCCTGTTGAGACGGGGGATCTCATGGTGTTTTGGGCGCTGTGTCCTGCGGGTGACTCTGTCCCCTCTCCCGACAGGTGGGAGGATGCTGCAGCGCGCCGGGGGCTGACGCGCGGAGCCGCCGGCCGTGGGGAGCAGGACCCCCGCCGCCCGCCCATGCTCCCCGCCGGCCGCGGGGGCAGAGCCCCGTGAGGAGCGGTGGCGGGTGCCCCCTCGCCGCGGCCGCCGCGCCATGACGAGCCTCTTCCGCCGGAGCAGCAGCAATGGCAGCTCGCGCGGCGGCTCCTCCGCGCAGGAGCTCAACAACAGCCGCCCCGCCAGGCAGGTCCGCCGGCTGGAGTTCAACCAGGCCATGGAGGACTTCAAGACCATGTTCCCCAACATGGACTACGACATCATCGAGTGCGTCTTGAGGGCCAACAATGGCGCCGTGGATGCCACCATCGACCAGCTCCTGCAGATGAACCTGGACAGCAGCGGCTGCGATGACAGCTCGGACTCGGAGGACAGCATCCCCCCCGAGGTAACCTCGGCGCTCGTGCTTTAACCCCAGCCAGCGACTGAGCACCACGCAGCCACTTGCTCGTTCCCCTGAGGTGGGATGGGGAGAGAATCGGAAGTGTAAAGATGAGAAAACTTGTGGGTTGAGATAAAGGCAGTTTAACACATAAAGGAAAAGCTGCACACGCAAGGAAAGCAACACAAGGAATTCATTCACTGCTTCCCATGGGCAGGCAGGTCACAGATACATAGAATTATGTTGCCATGTGGGGAGCGTTTCCCTGGCTCATCCTCACCCCGTCCTCTCGTCCTGCAGATCTTGGAGCGAACGCTGGAGCCGGACAGCTCGGACGAGGAGCCCCCTCCCGTCTACTCCCCTCCCGCCTACGAGAGCCAGGAGTTCGGCAGCCGCTACCCCCGCGCGCCACCCACCCCCCCGCCCAGGTGAGCCCCTCGTGGCACCGGCACCCGCAGTCCGCCTGCGCGTTTGCTGGCCCCGGCACGGGGCGTCTGGCGTCACTTCGTTAGGGCTGCGTGAGACGAAGCCGAGGGAGATGAGTGAAGCTCACAGCTGGCTAAAAAATCCCTGCAAGGCCCTAAGAAGCAAACAGCTGAGGGGCTCAGAAAGCCGCCGTGGCAGCGCGTGGAATGGCAAAAATCAGCTCCCCGGGGAGGGCGGCGCTCGGCTCCGCTCAAAAACAGCAGGTGCTGCCGCCCAGGCCCCGCGCGTTGTGGCTCTTGCACCAGAGACTGCGGGGTGGTTTAGCTGCTGTCGCTGAGCCCCCGGGGTCCCTGGCTGTCCCCTGGCAGCAACAGTGTGGGCTTGGGCGTGTGCGGGTGCCCTGGCTGCTCTGGCCAGCCGCTCGGACGAAGGCGCTGCCGGCTTGTGTGACATCTGGCGAGAGACGTTCCTCAGCTTCCTAAGCAGAACCCTGCGGCGCTCGGGCTCCCACAGGGCTGTTTTCTGCGAGTTCGAGCAAAACGGGGAGGAGGAGGGAAATCCAGCCCGCGCGGTTGTGGGCAGGCTTGGAAAGCAGCTCCCCGAGGTTTCCAGCTGGCTGGGAAAGCCTCTCGCTCCCAGAGCTGCTGCTGAGGGTCTAGGGGCGTGCGGTGGTTTCTGGGTTCCCAGGAGGGCCGGCAGAGCTGGGCAGGGGCCGCCATGCAGCACACGTCGGGGGTTTCTCCCTCCCCAAAGGTTCTCTCTGTGCTTTCCCCGCAGGACGGACGTGCCGGAGCCCGGCAGCACCGCGGCACCCGGCAGCACCGCGGCACCCGGGCGCTACAGGAACTGGAACCCCCCGCTCCTGGGCAACCTCCCCGAGGACTTTCTCCGCATCCTGCCCCAGCAGACGGCCGGCGCGCAGGTGAGGCTCACTCGCTGCTCCGCCCGGCTCCGCGGTGCACTGAGCACCATCCTCAGCCACCCTGAGCGTGCAGCATCGGTGCTCTGACAGCTCCTGGGTACCTGGCGCGGGCTAAACTGAAAGTTTTGAAGCACTTCGTGCTGTTCAAGGTGAGACTGGAGCAAGCAAGGCATGAAAGGGGAAATTTCCAGCGAGGCTTTGACACTTTCCTGCTGTTAGACCAGCGGTTAGTGCCAGAAATACTGCTTGCACCTGATATTTTAAATTATTTGAGACTCTAACGTGCTGCCCTGTTGAGAAGCAGCTGGACTCGGGAGGAGCAGCGCTGCCAGGGAAAATCTAGTGCAAACCAGAGGGTTTGCCCCTGGGAAACCAGAGTCCCGCTATGCTTTGTGGTGGTTTTGTGGCCACAAGGCCTGGGGACAGGCAGCACCCGAGGGGAGCGAGCAGCCCTCGGCCCCTTTGGGGACACCGGAGCCACCCTGCAAAGGGGGCCAGAGCCCCCCTGCATCGGCTCCTTGCTCCCGTCTTGGCTCCAGAGGCAGCCCGCCGCGTTTTCCTGAATGATTGCCCTGGAAGTTGAGCTTTGCGGGTTATATTGCCTTTCTGGGAGTAGGAACGTGCCAATTCATCTGGGCTCAGGGGAAGGAGAGGAGCAGCTGCCCTTTTCTTTCCCCGATAATTGTGTACTTTTGCTTTTTATGGCTCTGTGAGAGCAGCCACAAATCAGCTGAACGTTGTGGGCGAGGATGAGGTTGCGGCTGTGGGGCGGCTCTGCTGCTGCCCCAACGCGGCCGCAGCGGGGCTGGGGAGCGCGCGAGGTGCCGCGCGCGGGGACGTTTGTCAGCGGGAAATCGCAGCCTCTGCTTTTCAGACTTTTTTTCTCACCTCCACACCAGTTTCTGTCTTGGCTCAACCCCACGGTTTTAAGTTAAAAAGTCTCTGCCAAGGAGCATTTCTGGAGGCACCGGTTCCTCCCTGTGCCACGCTGAGCCGGGACCCAGAGATCCCCATTCCCGTGTGCAGTGTCTGTCCCTCCTGCCTCCTGTCTGTCCCCCTTCCCGCTGGGCAGAGGTGTCACTGCCTCGTCCCGCTTTGTCCCCATTGCAGCAGCACCAGCCGGGGAGGGGATGGTGCGCTGGGTGTAGTGGGGACCCCGCTGGGGAGCAGCAGCCGGTGGCTGTCGGGGCTGGGGGTGCCGTGGGATAACAGAGGAACAAAAGGCCAAGCTCAGGCTGAGGTGCCGCTGCAGGGACCCTCCTGCACGCTACGGCACAGGCACTGGGGCCACCGACCCAACGCTGCCGCGTTCTCCTCCTGCCAGGGCTCCCGTGGGCGCCGGCAGCCCGAGCCGCAGGGACCGGCCCCGCGGGGCCAGGGCTCGCTGGAGCAGGAGCGGCGCTGGAAGCAGTACCTGCAGGACGAGCGCATCGCACTGTTCCTGCAGAACGAGGAGTTCATGAAGGAGCTCCAGAGGAACCGGGATTTCCTCCTCGCCCTGGAGAGAGGTGAGAAGCGCCTTCAGAAACATCTGTCTCCGCTTTTCGGGTGCATGCCTCCCCGGTGATGCTGGCCATCGGCAGCGTTACCCTGCCCGTGCCATGGTGGCTCGTGCCAGGCTGGCGGCGGGTGGTCCAACCCAGTGGTCCACCCAGTGGTCCACCCAGGCTGCTCCTGCTCCGGGTGCTCAGCCGCCTGCCGCGGAGCTCTGCTCCCCCGCCTGCCTCTGTGCTGGCTGTGGCAAAGTGCCGCAAAATCCAGAGCAAGGAGCCTGGGAAATGTCCTCTGAGCGCAGCCTGGCCGGTGCTGGGCTGGGTCAGGCTGCTCCTGCGGCTGCCGAGCTGCGGGGGACGCCAGGAAGGCCCGTGTCCCTGCCTTGGGTCAGCCTGCCCTCCGCGGCCGTGGGGCTGTGCGAGGAGAGGGGAGCGGAGCCGCGGGAGCTGCCTCGGGTCTGATCCAGTTGGGCTTTTTGTTTTTCAGATCGATTGAAATATGAGTCAAAAAAATCCAAGTCGACCAGTGTTGCCGTGAGCAATGACTTTGGTTTCTCCTCTGTAATATCAGGTAACTGTCAAAGATGCAGGTTGAGCATCGCCTCTGAGCAGCTCCGGTGTCCCCAGCCCTCTGACCTGGCTGCAGGGGGAGGACACTGGCTGATCCCTCCCTGCTGCCCCCGGTGCAGGAGAGGAGCTGGGGGTGGTGGGGACGTGTTTGGGGGTGGGTGCTGCTGCCCTCCCCATGGGGAGCTGCTCCCATGTCCTGCGTCCGTCCATCCCTGTGGGCAGGAGCCGGATCCAGCTCCCAGGGGAGACAAATCCCCGCCTTGTCCTGACGGGAGCGGAGGATTGTGCCTGGGAGACATAATGACTGTTCCCAGTAAATCCTGATTAACCTCGGGGAGCGGAGCAGCTGCCGCAGTCAGAATTAGAGCTGGTGTCTGTCGATGTCCCGGGGCAGCTGGTGGGGCTCCGGGTGGGCACATGGCGCTTCGGGGCACCCAGAACCGGGGACAGGGTGTGGGCCAAGGGGAGGGGACACCAGGACTTGGCTCTTGGGGTCTCTGGTCCATCTGGCCGAGTCGATGGGCTGCCTGAACTTCTAATCAGTGGTCCTGCCATCTTGGGTGCTGAGCATGGGCATGATCTAACACCCAGTTAGCGCCTGGGGTAATTGGCAGAGCCCCATGCTGGCAGAGCCCTGTCCTGGCAGAGCCCCGTCCTGGCAGAGCCCCATCCCAGCACAGCCCTGTCACCTCCGCTCAGCTCAGCTCCTGGCAGGGCTGGAACTGGGTCATGGAGATGATTTGTCTCCGGCCTCCCCTCGCACGCACTCCCGGTGACCAGATGTTTGCCTTCCAGGTGACGCAGCCCCATCCGTGACCAGCGAGGCCGGCGGTGCTGTGTCTGACGATGCCTTATTCCGAGACAAACTGAAACACATGGGAAAATGTGAGTTAATTTGCAGGTCGGGACGCCCGCGAGGGCTGGAGGCAGCTGGGGCCGGGAGACAGAGACCTGGGTCTTGCTGCCCCAGCTCTGCACTGTCCGTCTGTCCCTGGTGCACGTGTGGGTTGTGGCGTGAGCCGAGGATGCGGGTGGTGTTGGGGAATAGAGGGATTTCTGAGCAGTTTGTATGAATCCTAGAAAAGCAAGCAGAGGGTTTGCTGGAACTCTCCCTTTTCCAATCCGTTCAAGTCACAGCCCGATTCTCCCACCACAAAACAGAGCCAGGTCTTTGTGCAGCCTGAGCTGGGCTGCAGCCAGCTGAGACACGGGCTGGGTGGGGGTCAGTCGTGAAGGGAAGGGCATGAGAACCCAGGGAAAGGGTAAAAACATCAGGGACCAGCGTGTCCCTGCGGGGGCAGGACCCGGCTCTCCCAGCCTGGCAGCCTCGCACAGCCCCGGTGTGCCAGGCGAACGTGGGGTGCTGCCATGGCGAACCGGGGTGCTGGGGGCTGTCACACCGCCGGCCCTGGCTGTCCCCTCCCCATCACCCAGGGCAGCTTTGGGGAGAGTTTTGGGGTGAGACCCTCACCTGGCTGCTGCTTCCTTCCAGCCACACGCAAGAAGCTGTTTGAACTCGCCAGAGCCTTCTCTGAGAAGACAAAGATGAGAAAATCGAAAAGAAAACACTTGTTGAAGCACCAGGTGTATCCTAAAAGGGCTGGGGAGCTGTGGGGGGTGCGGGGGCTGTCCTCGGGGCTCCCCAGGACTCCTCGGGGCTGGCCGGAGCCTCTCATGGCTGGGCTGTGGGCTGGGGAGGGCGGTGGTGGCACTGCAGCCACGTCCCAGCTCCACAACTGGTTTCCTTAGCGGAGGGCACAGGCTGGGGACGGCGGCTTCCACGGCAAATCTTCTCGACGACGTCGAAGGACATTCCTGTGGTAAGAAACGCTGTGCCTTGTGGTGCTGTGCTCAGCACGGTTCCCTGGGGTCCAGCGGTGCCGGCCCCATCCTGCCCCGCACCATCGTCCCACTGGGCTGGGCTGCCGGGGGCACGGCCACCCCTGCAAGGGGCTTGTCCCCGGTCCCGCGTGGCTCTTCTGGAAGCCTGCGCTTTGCCAGGGTCACTGGAGACAGGGATCTCTTCTGGGCAGTCCCAGGGGTGTCCTCCCCGCTGGGCCACCTCACGGGGCTGGGACCACGGCAGGGTGGCCACTGTCCCACCATGGAAGTGGCCACAGCCCCGCTCGCCTCTGCCTTGCAGATGAAGATTTCCAAGCGCGGAGGCAGCAGCTGCGGGAGGAGGAGGAGACGCCGAAGGAGGGGCAGTAAACGGTGAGAGGCACCCGGGGACGAACGATCCCGGTGAGCACGCGAACGGCTCCGTCCGTCCGTCTGTCTGTGCTGGAGGAGGGAGCTGGGTGCTCTGGGTCAGGTGCAGAGCGTGTCCGGGTGGGAACAGACCCCGACAGAGGGTGCCGGGGCCACGGTGCGTCTGAGGCTGAGCCGTTCTCCTCCCCTGCAGATGCAGCGCTGGGTTTGTGGCTGGCACAGAACATGCACGAGGCTTCATCAGAAGATGGCTGAAAAAGGAAAAAGTCTTACCCAACAAATAACCCAGATTTTTGGCTGTCTCCCCTGCGCTGCAGTGCTCCTCTGAAGTACAAGTATTGAAGTGAGGCACAATGTTTTCTTAATAGCAGTTTGAGAACAACTTCTATCTAGCAAATCAGCCAAAAAGGAAAATAAAGAAGGAAGCGGGCAGCTGCTGGAGCTGCTGGGAGCGGTGGAGCCCGGCGCGGGGCAGCGGCCGCCGGCTCTCGCGTGCCGAGCGGCGTCGCAGGGCAACGAAAATCAGTTGTACTAACGAGGATGCGTTCACATGTGGGATCTGCTCGGCCGGAGCACGCCTGAACATATCTCTGTGGCGACCTGATGTCATGTTACTCTGCACACAGGAGAAACAAAACAAACAAACAACAAAACACGTGAGAAAGAACCTAACAGCCTTGTCTACTACTGCTAGGAGTAACGAGCAGAGATTCAGATCAGGTAATAGTCAAATAATATAAATTGTTTATAAAAGGAAAGGCCTTCTTTTCCTAGGCGTTTCACCTTGAATTAAACCTTTGCCTTCGGCATTGCTAAAACTGCCTTGAAGTCCGGACGCTGGGTGGGCTGCGGTGTGGCTCACTGCGGGGCAGGACGGACGGACGGACGGACGGCGGGGCAGCACCATGGCTGGATCTCGCCTTGGTTTATCGTCGCTGCCGAAGCAGGACACGTCCCGCCGGGTGCGGTGTGCCGGGGTGCCGGGCTGGGCGCCGGGGGTGAGCTGCAAAGCCTGGGCTGGGGGTTTGCACCTGAGGGTGCTGGAGGATTTTCGGCACGGGGAGTTTGCACAAGGGCTCGCGGGCGCTGCCGGGTTTGGCGCGGGGTCCCGTGGCGGGGACAGCACCCGGCCCCGTGCTGCCGGGGCTGCGGGCAGCGCTTGAACCATTACAGCTTTTGGAGATGCTGTCAGGCTAAAAATAATTATGTAAACAAATCCCTTCCCTGCGTAAGTAATGAGTGACGAGCGTAAAGTCAGAAATCGCTCCCGCCAGCACATTTTCTTCTCCTTTATCGACATAATCTGTTTACTGCGAAATGCGGGAGGTGGCTACAGACGCGCCTGTTTCTCTTTCTGGCTCCTGCGAACCAGCACAAATGTTGCAAGCGCGGAGCTGCGAAGGCGGCAGACGCAGGAGCCGCAGCCATCAAACACGCACGCAACTGTTTTCCCTGCCTCTCGGCGGGGTTTGCTAACAAAAGCCCACATGGCAGGCGCTGCCTGCCGACCGGCTCCTTTTTAAACCCTCCTGCAGCCCACACGCCTTTGAAGCCAAGATTTCCATCCCCACCGGCGGCGCAGCCGCGGCACCTGTTGATCTCCACGGCCATCACCCCCTATGGGGATCGGTGGGGACCTTGGTCCCCGGTCAGGACTGGGGCTGCTCGGAGGTCTCTGGGGTGCAGGGTCTGGGTGGTGTCTCGTTAGCACAAACGAAGCGCTGCTGGCAGCACCGGGGCTTGGCCGAAGGATCCCCCCAGGATCCCAGCGAGATTTGGGTTCCCAAAGTCCAAGCCCAGAAGATCCACCCCATGGAGCTGGTCCCAGCTTTGGTGTCTGTTCCTGTGGGAAGGAAGGATTGCGGAGCATCGTCCCCTGAGCCAAAGAACTTCACATTGAAGTTCAAAGAGGCACCGTGTGCTTTGCACCGGCTGCTCGGCACCGCGGTGGTGACGGTCACCAGCAGCAGCGTGTGTCCTCGCGGGCTCAGGTGCCAGCGTGGCTGTGGGCGCAGGGGCTGAGCGTGAAGCTGGGGCTGGGGACAGAGTGTCCTTTATTCCCTGGGCGGGTGGTTGGTCCCCAGACAGTGAGCGGAGATCCATCCGCTGGCTCGGGGTCTGTAGGAAGCTGCCGTTATTCCCTCCCAGCCTGGAGCAGCTCTCTGCATATTTGGAAGTAAATCAAGCTTGGAAGCGAATTAGCTTGTCAGTGTTCCAGCGCCTCGGAGCCACCAAGGGCTTCACTTCCAGTGGCGCTTCCATGAGCGCGGGAAGCACCGACAGGGCTGGGGAGGGAAATTCTGCTCCCAGCCGGGAGGGTGTTACCGGGGCTGCGCCGGTGCCGGGTGACGCACTTGTGCCAGGCGGTGCCTTCCCTGGGGGGTTTGCTGCGCCGAGCCGCGGCTGCGGGGACGGCGCTGAGCGCTGTGGCGCTGGGCAAAGCCACGTTTCGCATCACATCCCTGGTCAGTCCTGCTGGAACCCCCGGCAATGCCACTGATCCCGCTCTGTGCACGTCAGCTCACGTCACCTTTGGAGCTGAGCTGTCGTTTGGTGGTGGCCACACGCGCCAACCACGGAGGGCCCTGTGCCAAACGTGGCACCGCAGCCGCGAGCCGCGGGCTCGAGGATGGATTTGCTAATGCCATCGAACAACTTGCCCCAAAATACCCTGGGCTGGGCAAAGCCGCGCTGAATGAGGTCGCTCTGTAGCCATTGCAAATTATCTCGGAGGCACAAAGCATCGTTTTAATGGAGGATGAGGAGTGATTGTTTTTATGTCATTTAAGGAAAAAAAAATCAGGTCTAATGAGTAGAAGGGCCACTAAAACTGGCTTGGAAGCCAAAATGCATTTCTTACATAAAAATGTACAATTCTCAGTGACGTTTGTATCACTTCTATACAAAATGGTTGAAAAAGAACACAACAAAACAAATCCGTGACGTTTGTAAGTGTTGCTATTTTAGAATTTATTTCCGTAAGTGATATTTTTCTTAAAGATCTTTAATAGTAATTCACATAATAAAGTCCCATTGTACTCTTAACGCTCTGGTGCATTTTGCTGCCACTTACTTACAGCCCAGGGAAAAAGAAATAAATCAGGGCGGGGAGGGAAACGCTTCTTCCTTTGTGCCCGCTGTCCCTCTGCTGCAGCCGCCCAGCAGCCGCCCTGGCCCGGTGCCTCCGGTGCCTCCGGTACCTCTGGTGCCTCCTGCTCGGGACGGCGCTGAATTCGCATCCGATGGTTTTCTCGATGTCACCATCCCCGGGGAAGCTCCCGGTGCTTCCGTGGTCGGCTCCGCGTGTGGGAACCGTTCAGGACAGAGAGGAAAGGGAAAAACACTGCGGTTAACCCGCCCCGTCCCGAATGAGCCCGCTGGGGACGGGGCGTGTGAGGCTTCCTTGAGCCGTTTCATCACAGCAACTCCGCCAAACAGGCTGTTCGGCTCCTTTGCATCGTCTCCGGGTGGAATGGAAATACGTTACTGGGATGAATTATTTCTGAAATGTGTTACTCATCTCCGGTCCCGCACGTTCTCGCGCTGAGATCGCCGGCTCTGCTGGTGGAATCGCGTCCCCCCGAAGGATCCACCTGCTCTGGCCCTGGCTTCCCCTTCCTCATCCCTGCAGCAGGCTGCAGGAGCAGAACTTCTGATGAGAAGCTCCTCGGAGGCTCAAAAAGCAGCCAGAGCGCAGGAGGGTCCCTGCAGGGACGGGCAGGTGCCCGCCAAACCGCGCGTGGGGAGCTGGTCCCTTGTGTCCCCGGCCAGAGCCAAACCCCGGGCTCTCCAGCCCTTCGTTCTGGGGACAAGTGTTGTTGGGACTGGCTGGGCTGTGCGAAACATCCCGGGGCAGCCCCGCTCTTGGTCGCTGGCAGGGTCAGAGCTCCCCAGCACCTCGGGTGGCTCGGGAACCTTCCCCGGGAGAGAAGGTGCTGGAAAAACCCACAGCCTTGAGTGTCAAAAGCATCAGAATGCTGGAGAAGCGCAGGAGGTGGCTGTCGGGGAGCCCGCGGGGTGCGGAGCTCGCTGCCGCCCGGAGCCCCGCACGCCCCTCGGGGGCTCCGCTGCCCCGCACGGGCGAGACCGTTCATCCCAAAACTGTGTTTTAGGCAAAGCAACAGCTGAGAGAAGCCCAGGACGGAGCTCCGCGGTCCGACGGTGAACGCTGGGCTGGAAACGCGCTGCCCCGCGCCGCAGGACGGGCGGGGGGAGCGCGGGACGGGAGGGCAGGAGGGTGGAAGGACAGGAGGATGCGGGGATGCGGGGATGCGGTGATGCGGTGATGCGGTGATGCGGGGATGCACCTCCCCCAGCCCAGCCCGTGTGCCGGCGCCGCTCTGCGCTGCTGGGGGGAGCACACGGGGCGCACAGCCCGGGTGGGGCTGCTGCGTGTGATCAATCACAGCAACAACCCAGCCCGGCGCCGCGTGCTGCCACCTCCCGGCCCGCCCGGCGCGCAATCCGGCGCTGGCCCTTTAAATGATCCGGCTGAGCCGCTGCTCGGCCATCGGCTGGCGCTGCCTGGGCACCGCCCTCCTTCGGCTATTGGCTGCGTGCCCTCGCGGCGCTGGGCGGGGGGGGGTCGCGTTTCCGGTGCCGGGTTAAAGGGCAGCCCGTTGCTAGGGGGCGGCGTTGCTAGGGGAGGCCTGGCCGCCCGGGCGCCATGGCGGGGAACCGGCTGCAGAAGATCGGGAGCGTGTTCAGCCGGTGCGGGGCGGGCGGGTCCCGGGCGGGGAGGGCGGAGGGCGGGCGGGCGTCCCCTGAGCTCCCCCCGCCGCTCCTCTCCCCGGCAGGACCCGCGACCTGGTCCGCATCGGGGTGATCGAGAAGCCGCTGTGGTTCGACGTCTACGCCGCGTTCCCCCCGCTGAGGGAGCCCGTGTACCGGGTGCCGCGGCCGCGCTACGGCAAGGTGCGGGATGTCGTCCCGCCCGTCTTCTACCCGGAGGACGAAGTGCGAGCGTGAGTCCCCCCGTGCCCCCCCCGTGCCCCCCCCGTGCCCCCCCGTGCCCCGTCCCCGCGGCCGCTCCTGTTCACGTCGCACAGAAGCGAGGTCGCGCAGGTTTTGCCGCGTTGTGCCCCGCGTGTGCGGTGCGGAAGGCCCGTCTGCGGCGGGGCGGGGAGGGGCGGGGCGGCTCCCGGGAGCCGGAACGGTCCGGGAACAGTCAGAGCGCTGCCCGGCTCACCGGGCGCGGGGAACCTCCCCTGGGTCTTATTGGAACAAGTTAAAAAGTCTGGAAGGAATATAGACACTGGGGTGCTGGAGCGAGTGGAGAGAAGGGAACGGGGCTGGAGCACAATGTGATGGAGACTGAGGGACCGGGGGGTTCAGCTGGAGAACAGGAGCTGAGGGGAGACCTTCTGATCTCTGAACTGCCTGAAAGGAGCTTGGAGCCAGGGGGGTCGGGCTCTGCTCCCCAGGAACAAGCGCCAGGAGCAGAGGAAACGGCCTCAAGTTGCACCAGGGGAGGTTGAGGTTGGATGTGGGGAACAATTTCTTCCCCAAAGGGCTGTGGGGCATTGGAACAGGCTGCCCAGGGCAGTGCTGGAGTCACCATCCCTGGAGGGCTGGACAGACGGACATGAGGTTCTCAGGACATGGGGCAGGGACAGGGGTGGGTTATGGTTGGACTCGATGATCTTGAGGGGCTTTTCCAACCAAAATAATTCTGTGATTTTATGATCTCTGTATAACATAAAAGCTAATGGAAAAAGGAGTAGTTAGGTGAATGCTTTAGCTGCCTCTGATGTTGTTTTTTTACTCCAAGACATATCCCTCTTGAAATATGAAACTGTTTTTATTTTTTTTGAATAGGAAATTTTACAGAATTTATGGCAATGGCCCAAGACCTTTCGACTTGTCACAGTCAAACTATAAATCTACTTGCCAAAGGTGAGATTTATTTATGATTATAAAAGGATCAATGGACAAGTCTCAGAAATATTTCAGTCAGTGAACCAAAATGTTATTTGTGGGAGTAAAAAAACTACAATATTGAAATCCAGGTTTGTTGAAAAATACAATGAGCTGAAGGAAGGAGGAAAAATTGAAGAGGAAAAATTGTTTGAAGAAACAGGAAAAGCCCTTTTAGCCAGTGGGATAATTCTGCAGAGAAGAGGAACAGATAAAGTAAGTATTAAGTGTTCACAGATTACTTGGTCAGTGGATTTTATCTTGTAGCTTGAAGTCAGCAGTCTCATTTTGAATTTAAATTCCTTGCACTGGTGGTACCTTAACATTGTATTGTACCTTAAAAATAATCTAAGCATGAATTAGAACTTTTCTACCAGCTTTTTTTGGACGTACAACCCGGGGCTGTTGCTGTCCATTGCTCCCTTCAGTCACACCTCAACAGAAGCTTTTTCTGACCCTGTTTTTGGTGACTGTCTGCCTGTGACTGCAGGTAGCACAACAGGATCATCACAAGGTTGAACCCGGGGATTCTGCGTTACACCTGCAGCTCCAAACTGTGCTGGAAGAGATACAGGAGAAGAGAGGTCGGGAGGAGCAGGTGCCAGAGTCGGCAGAAGCGCAGAAGGAAGATCCCGTGCCCTCCTGACAGCCCTGGGGTTCCCTGCGACACCCCGACTGTCACTGCAGGAGCCGCCGCTTCTGCCTCCGCAGCCCGGGGTTGTGAGACGCTTGTTTTGGCAGAACACACCTCAGTTCCCCGGCTCTGGTGCCTCCGTCATGCTGTGCGGGGCGCGGGTTCTGCCACCTCCCCGTGTGTAAAATTGGAGATAATACATTCTTTTGAGGTTCGAGACCGTGATCTCAAATGGTGGCTTGCAAAATGCAAAAGTGGAAAATTAAACGTTTTCTTTAAAAATTGGAGGTTCCTTTTCTTCAGGCGCCTTGTTTTCAGCAGTAAAGATGTCTCTTAACTTCTCGTGTGTGGCGGTGCAGGCCCGTGACAGTCCTGCTGTGGAAATGGCAGCTGCTGCTGGCCTGACGTGTCCGAACAGCCGTCCGAAGGGTCACCTTTTTATAGCTGGTGGAGAAGAGTTGCTATTTATAGAAACGTAACAACGTGCTCTTCCTAGTCCATCATTTGCTTAAATTCAGAAGGTAACAATACCAGATAATGGGACTTTTGCTGGTGTTAGCGACTCCTTGCTGAAGTCGGTCACCTCAGAAGTGTGAAAGACACGATGTTACAGCTTTGCTGGAGCGAAAGCCCAGAGCTGCTGCAGGAATAGACACAGGCGCTTGGGCAATGTAAGAAAATAACAATCTCACCAGGAGTCACAGCCGGATGGAGTTTCACTCTTACTGTATCTACAACCCCCAGGGCCTACCTTCATTGTATTAAAGATTTAAACTCTTGTTTGTGGGGTTTTACTTCTTTTTTTCTGCTCTTATTATTCTTTGTTTGTATTTTTTGGTGTGTTTTCTCTCTTTGTTTGTGATTTTTTTTCTTTTTAAAAAAACAAACTACCACCACCAGCAGGTGTAAGTCACATCAAACCAACCTCTGGCTCTTCTTCCCCAGGGACAAGGGTGGCATTTCCTTTTGCTTTTGTACCTGCCTTCCAGGCGCATTCTCCATGACACAATCCTGTGATGCTGCTGTGGTGTGTGATGCGAAAACCTCTCTTACCAATCTGTGGTGTATGGCTGTAAAGAGCATTTTAAAAGGCCGCTGGTTTGGGTTTGTGTGGCTCGATCCCCTTCCTGGTCAGTGTAATTACAGTAGGAGTACTTGGTTATCCTCAAAGGTCAAACTTTATTCCTAGTTCTGCTCTGTAACTCTAGAGGGGTGCAGGATTTCACTACAGAGCTGCAAGCCGCCTGTCCATGGTGCAGCACAGAGGGGAAAACTTGGAGCGTTCTGTTTTGCCCTTTTTAACTGTTGATGGTGCTCTTAGCTTGCCAAAAATCGGGAGGTACTTGAAAAGGTGCAGCAGTGCTCTGAAGTCAAACGCACCGACACGCAAGAGGTTTCTCACTTACAAATTACCGAGAGACATTTTTTCCTCTGTCACCTGCTGTCACAAGCTTCAGTCTTGCATTTTTACTGAGCTTGGCTGTGTCTTCCTTTAGTCACCCAAAGCATCTTGAGCAATAGCATTAAATTCAGAACACAGACTAGAGCAGAACGAAGTTGGAATTCATTTTCTCCTTTATTCTGTGCTGGAAGAAGTCCCAGGGGCAGCTCCCCAGGCAGAGCTGTGTGGGAGCAGCCGGATTCACCCCATGGGCACCTGTGGCCTGGGGGTGGGAATATGAGACACCTGAGTTGCTTTTTTTCCTGAGTGATGGTGGCGACTGCCCAGCTGCTTCCCATTAGTGCTAATGAGCACAGGTGAGGAGGTTTAGTGCCCCTTGCCTCTGTGTGCAGCCCAAACCTGCTGTGCCCAGCAACCAAACTGCCCTTGGAAGGTGCACGGGAGCTGGGATTTGTGTGGCCTGGCTGTGGGACAGGAGGATGGAGCTGAGCCGTGTGCTCCGGACAGGTGCTGTTCACCTGGAGCAGGTATGTGGGCAAGTTAGCTGGAAGAGCTGGGCATGTGGTGGGAAGGGGTGCTGGAGGAGGCTGGGAGTCCGCGCCTGGTGTAAGTCGGGAGGTGATTTCTGGAAGTTAGTTAGGTTTTCTGTGCTGGGGGTTTGTTAGAGCTGGTGGGGGACGGGGAACCTGGTGGGGAATGGATGTGAGCTTGAGTATTTGGTGCAATTAAGAGAAAACACAATTAAGACCGGAGTTCTTTGTGCGTTCGATGGATACATTTGCTGGGCTGGGACTTTAGAGGAACAAAACGACTTTAATTAAGCGGTTGGAGCGCGAGGCTGGGGCGGAGCCGTTCATTATTTACCGAGCGTTTCCCCTCCGGCGGAGGCGGGTTCGGGGAAGGGCCCCCTCTCTCTCCGCTAGATGGGGGCCGCGCTCCGCCGGTCCCCGCCGGTCCCGCCGAGCCGCGGGGCCGGGGGGCGGCGCTGGGCACCCCCAGTGCGGCCGGGGGCTCGTCCCCCGTCCCCCAGCGCTGCCCGGCCGGGGGCACCGGGCGGCACGGAGAACGCCCGACCCGGTGCCGGCGGCTTTGCGTTGATCCTGCGGGCGGGGAAATCCCGCTCTCCAGCAAAATGACTTGAAGAGAATGTCGGTTTGCACCGGGAGCTGACGGGTGCGCAGCTGGGGGGGCACAAAGGGAATTGGGGCGGGAGGAGAGCCCCAGGGTACAGCAAAACCCGCTGCTGAGCGTCCGTCCGGCCCATGCTGGGGGGCAAAGGGGACTCCGGGGGTGTGGAGGCAGAGGACACCGATGTGACCTTGTCACTTGGCCTCTGCGGGCAGCTGGTGCGGTGCAGTGATTTCCTCCGGTGCGGGTGGATCTGTCCTCTGCGGTCGCGGGCTCCTCAAGCACAGGAGCAGGGCGCTCGCTGTCTCAGTCCTGCACCCCGTCACGGAGCAGCAGAATGACCTTTCCCGGGCAGAACCGCTGACCTCCTTCCTCCTGCGAGATGAGCGCTGTGTGTGGCAGTTCCTCTCTGATGGCCAGGCTATTTTTAAGTGACAATAAATGCCAAAGTATCAGTTACAAGGTTCTTTACTCCTTGAGGCATCGAAAAGACAAGACAATTGCGGGCAGTCAGTAACCCCTTCTGCAGCTCTGCAAGCCGGGCTGAAGGTTTTCCAAGGGCAGTTCCTAAAATGGTGGTTCTCACCTGAAAAAGTGAGAGTGAAGGGCTCTGCCTGCTCTCTAGCAGGTCCCACCACAGGGTCCAGAATCTCAGTTGCAAAGTCTCCTGCTTTTGTGCTCAGTCCTCGTGCACGGTGATGCTCAGGACAGCGTGTCCCAGCGGTGCTGGCGATAACCAGCTGAGCTGCGGCCGCAGCGTTTGTGGCGCCGGGAACGGAAACCTCTGCCCCTTTGGAAATTGAGGGGGCTGCCATTCCATGTCAGCTGCCCAGAGTCAGACCATGTCACTATCCTTGGAGGCGTTTAAAAGACTCGTAGATGAGGTTCTCAGGGGCACGGCTCGGAGGTGGGCTTGGCAGTGTTGGCTTAATGGTTGGACTGGATGGTCTTAAAGGTCTTTTCTAACTAAGAGGATTCTGTGACCTGTGCTGGTGTGTTGCAGGCAGGTCCTGCACGGCTGCTCTGCAGCAAAGTCACTAAAGAGGCAGCAAATGACGTGGGTATGATGGTGCAACGAGTGGTTGGAGAAGTTCTAGGGATGCCGTAGCGTTGCTTTACCAAACGGTGTCTGTGCTGGAGCTCGCTCATGTGCAGGATGTGTCCCGCTGGAGCGACCGCCTCTGGTCCTGCCATTCAGGGCTGCAGGACGGGCTCTGAGCTTCAGCAGGATTTTAATCCAGCGGCAGCTGCTCCCCACAGCGCTGCACAAGCCCTTTGGCAGGTCACCCGCACGGCATGTGTCCCTGTGCGGTGACATGGCTCTGGCCACCCTTGGTCACGCGCGGGTGGATTATCCGCTGCTACGTGCTGAGGGCAAGCGAGCTCGGCATTTAATAGGATCAAGTCTTATGTCTGGGGCAGCCAAAAAAATTCATCGGCTTTGCTGGAAAACCAGGTGATGTGACCTTGCCAGTGCCAGGCTTCGTCCAGGCAGGTCCTGAAGCATTTAGTGATTTAAGAATGTAGCTCTAAGTAAGATATTGAAATGTTGGTGTTGCTGCACTGTAGTATTCTGTGACTTGCCTCTGCCCACACACTCACATTTGGTCTTCAAACTGCCCTGTTTTGAGCTTTGGAATATTCCAGAAAGCTGTATCTGTTAGGATCTGAGCTTGAATTTGTTGTGTTTTTATACTTGCCTTCTTATGCAACACACGCTAAAAGATGCGCTGAGGTCTGTTGAGGAGTGATGGCCTTTGTAAGCCAGGGCCGAGGCAGCCCCAGTGCTGGGCGCTTGAGTCGAGGCAACAGCCGCCCTTGCACCACCGGCATTTAGGAAGCTTTTCTTTGGGGGAATTGTGGCTCTCCTAGAGGAGTGGGGCTTGGTGCTGCTCTCCGCGTTGCAAAACCTTAGTGGCACAGGTTCCTGCCATCTGCCCAATTTTGGTTTTAAATAAATGCTTTTGTAACAGTTGGAATGGGTGATCTCTTTAGTGTTTTTCTTCTGCAGCACCAGAAATGTCCACGTCAGTTCTAGGATGGATAAAATTCAGGACAATAACCCAGGGCAGGCAGGAGGGCTGGCGCATCCCTGTGGGACCAGCGGGTGAGCTCGGCGCTGGCTGGGGGTGAAGCAGCTGGCTGCTGGTTTACCAGTGACTTTTAGGTACTTACAGGGCCTGACCCATTCCTCGCTCAGTTTTTAGCCCATTGACACAAGCCACGGCTGGTTTGGCTGCCCAGCTCTGTTGTGGTCGGGCTGGCTGGAAGGGCTGAGCGCCAGGGACCCCGGCTGGAAGGGCTGAGCGCCAGGGACCCCAGCTGTGGGGCGAGCGCAGTGCTGGGTGCTGCAGGTACATTTATTTTAACAAATAGTTCCACAGTCATTCAAGGACACGCAGGCTGCATCGTGTCCCCATGGCTGCGAGGGGACAGCTGAGGTGTGGGAAGGCTTTGCTGGCCCCGAGCGATGTGCAGCATTGGGGCAGCCGTGAGAAACCCCGCGGCCCCGTCCCAGCGAGGTGGCAGCAGCATCCCCTGGGGACATCACTCCCCTGCCTGCTCCCCTGGACCGGGGGTTTGGGTTCTCCCCAGGCCATGGCAGTGATTTGGGGGTGTCCTCTGTGCTTGGGAACCGGGAGCATCAGAGTTGCTGGGGAGGGTCCCTGCGCCGGCGGCTCAGCTGCCCTTGCTCCGGCTGTCTCCCGGTGCTGCTGCTGCCTCTGTGCATATTGCAAGCTCATTCTGATGTGCGCTAATGCTATTATCCTCCAGAAATTGAAATCAAGTCTGAACCTATAATGTTTCACTGGGAGGGAATTGGGGTTATATATTCCTGTGTACAGCAGCATTCTATTTCAGTCATAGCATTTAATTATGATTGGTGTGTTAGTGCCCACCAGAGCATAACAAATTGTCATTATGTTATTCTGCTGAGTCTAATTTAATTGGCAAGTTGTCACAAAAGCAATTATCCATCATTTATTTTGTTGCCATAACCACATCTTGGAGAGCACCTGCTGTCTGAAGTGGAAAGGCTCTGCAGTCTCTAGGTCCTGGATTTCTTCCCCTTGCCTGACACAAAGACACCATTTCCTCCTCTTATTTGAAAGTGCGTTCCCCGTTTGGCAGCGCGGGCCCGCGCGTGGGGCCGGAGGTGCCGGAGCAAACGTGCTGTGCGGGTGGTGACCGGTGCCAGGGGTTTGTCCCCCGCGGGGCTGCGCCGCGGTCGGACGCGTAGATCGCGGGCGCTGCTGTCCCCTCGCTCCTGAAGTCGGGATGAAATAGGGAGAGAAAGGGAAGTTTGAAGGCGAGACTTTCTCTGCCAGCAGAAAATCATAAAATAGAATAATAATAAAACACTTGGCTTCTTGCAAATAATTTTGGGGAAGAAGTTTGTGGGGGAAGCCGCCAGCCCACTGCTGGTTTATTTTGGGGGGTAGGAGTGTGCGCAGAGATGCCATGAGGAGCAGAAGGGGCGCGTGGGCTCTGCCCTGGGACCCCCAGCCCAGCCAGACCCTCACCCAGGAGCTGCTCAGCCTGGATGCCCCTGAGATAAAGAACTGACGTCTGATGTTTGACATCCCCGTTGGCTTCATCCTTGCAGCCTTGGGAACCAAACTGCCCCCACTCCCTGGTGCCAAATTCCCCTCTGCTCCCCTGCCCCTCCCAGGCCCCTGAGCCGCTGCAAACCAGCGCCGGGGCCACCGTCACGCCAGCCGGGGCCACCGTCACGCCAGCCGGGGCCACCGTCACGCCAGCCTGGTGCTCTGCAATAAGCACCTTTCAGATAAGGTATCTGGGTTCCCATAGAGATTAGGAGGCTGGCGAGGGAAGATTAGTGGTTTCTTATAATCCAGCAGGCAAAGCGATGTCCAGCTTCCCAAGACCAACCCAAAACTGCGGATTTTCTCCTTCCCGAGAAGGTGCGCGGCTGTGGCCTATCAACATTTTAGATTGTGGCTGATGGCATCTCAAAATCCCGCCAGGCTAACGCAGACTCGAATGAACTCGAAGCCTGTGACTCACTGTGAGAAACGAGTAAATAAATGAAAATCTGTTTTGATGTCTGTATTCCTTTCAGTTACTCCCCTCTCCGCCCTGCCTGTAATCTCTTCCCCTCTGGTAGTTCTGATTAGCTGCTAATGAGGAAAGATGATTTTGTAGTTAAAGCACAGAGAGATGGTTTTGTTCCTGGTTCTGCCTTGATTTCCCCGTCTATAAGCCAAGATACTGTTTATTTCAGATGGATGTTGCAAAGCTAAATTGGTCAGTATTTGCAGAGCAATTTGCTTCAGAGGCAGGGTACAGTGACTTGAAAAGGAAGGTTAAACCTGAGGAATCACAGCTTTTCCCTCCTGCTGTGCCCCCTGGGACCGATGCCGAGCGCCGTCTGTCCGTGTGTCCCAGCAATGGAATCCTGCCCTGTGCCGAGCTCTTCCCCTCGCGCTCACCAGGACCACGTTTGGAACTGAAAGCCGGGGCAGGAGTATCCAGCCTCCCTCCCAGGGTCCCTTTCTAATCCTTGGAGCACTTATTTCAATGAATTTTACTCTCCTTTGCCTCTTGGTGCCACTTTTGCTTCTCCTACCAATGTAGTCCCGACAAAGGGAGCTCAGAGCAAAGCACCTCTGCTCTCTCCATCTGCTGGCGTTGTGGCTTTTGTTGTTCCTGTCCCCTCTCTTCCCGGTGCCCAGAGCAGGGGCAGCGGTGTCTGTCCTGGGCGCAGATGCCGCTGAATTGGGGCGATGGGGGCTCGGAGCTGCGGCAGCGCAGCCCAGATTTGTGCGACTGATTTATGGGTGAAATTCCTCCAGATGGGGAGGGGGGAATCACAAAACTGTGGAGTGTGATAAATAACTCGTCATAATGTATTATTTAGCAAATTATAATGAAAAGCAGAAAATATATGGAGGAGAGCAGACAAAGACATTCCCCAGTTGACAAGTGTTTGACTGTTTAGAGCCAGGAAGCCGATATTTAAGAGTGTTTGGGAATTTCCATGGCTTCCCGTACAGATAAATCACCCCTTTGCAGACGTATTTATTGGGTGCCCCGCTGATGTGTTTGATCCCAGGGGACAAAATCGCCCCAGGAGCTGGTGGGAGGCTGGCTAGGCCGTCGCTGCCGCCGGTTTGGGTGCAGCCTGCATGGAGGTTGCATTTGGCTGCTGCTGGTGTCGAGGGGCTCGTGCCAAAGGGGGAATAATAGCGAGGTGACTTTATTTTATCCACGTGTCATGTTTGGTTGTTTCGGGTTTTTTTTAATTATTGTTTTTATTTGATTGCTCCCGACTCCTGCCCCAGGGATGATGAAGGTGCTGTTTGGAGTGGGTTTGCTATGGCAATGCAGGATGTTCTCTCTGCTCCGTGCTCTCGAGATATTTAAACTTCTGTGGTCTAGTGGGAGAAAATACGTCGCCGTGTTTGTGACCCTGCCTGCCAGCCCAGGGCCTTGCGGACCCCTCCGCCCTATCGGAGCCGCTCCATCGGGGGCGTCCCAAATGGTCCAGTGGGGCCACAGGGTGGGAGGTGACACCGAACCCCTCGGGGCATTGGCAGGGAAGGGAGAGCCTGCGGGGTCCTTGTCGCTCTGCCTCCCGCTGTGCTCCCTCTGGGCCAGGCGAGGGCTGGGCAGAGGCAGCACGGCGGGGCCGGGGGTTTCGGTGTGCTCTCGGATGTGTTGGTGGCGTGGGGGCTCTGCACGGCTGCCCCGTGCGATGCTCATTGTCAGCAAGGCTGCCACTGGCACGGCTGCGGGAGAAGCTGCCGTAACCCCATCCCGGTTCTCCTGAGCTCTGGTGGTGTTTCTGGTCATGCGAAGAGGCAGGAAAATCAGGAGGTGGTTGTGCAGGTTGGTGATATGCTTAGAAAAACAAAGCCTGTATTTGCTTTTGAAATAATCAGATTGAGGAACGAAGCACCGTGGGCACGTGGCTGTTCCTGAGCAGAGGTCGGGGTGGCAGGACCAGCATCCCTCGGTCCGCAGCCCCGGGGAGCAGCTGCCCTTGTCCCCGGGCGCTTCTCCAGCCGAGCGGAAGCCGGTGCCGGGTTTGAGCCGTGAATTTACATCTGGTGATGAGCTCGGGGCTCCCAAGGTCTCTTTTTGTCTGGGGCGCCGTCCGATCGGTGCGATCTGCGAGTTGCCGCAGCGGCTTTATCGGCAGCGCAGATAACGTAGGTGCTCTGGGTTGTACGGAGGAGGAGAAGATAAGGGGCTCGGAGAGAACTTGACTGGGTGACTAAGATAAATTTGCTGTACTACAGGAAATCGAAATATGAAATAAAGATCTCAAACAACTGAAATATTTAAAAAGATACAGAAGTTGGCTGCGCGTGAGAGCCATTCTGAGCGAGCGGCTCCCACCAGGACCGTCCCTTATCAATCCATCACCCGGCCCCGCTGAATTTTATGAAAGATAATAGGGTGGAAGGAGAGTTGAAATAGAAACTAGCCATTACAGGAGGCTGAGTGACAGGTTCTCTGTGCAAAACGCGATCATAATTAACAAGAGAGCGACGGGAAGTTTTCCGCTCTCTGCGGCTGTTTGCTGCCCGCTCTGGCCGTGGGGCGCGGGGGTCCCATGGTGCTCCGGGTGCGGGCAGGACCCCCAGCACCCACCAGTTTGCAGGTGTTAGCAAGTGGTGTTGGAAGGAAAGCAAACCTGCCCAACATGAATACTTCATCAACCAGCCGTAGTATCTAAGAAATACCCCGGAACGAGGCACTTTGGCACAGGTGTGAGACCCCGTTTGCCTTTGGGCGCCTGCCGTGTCCTTCCCACCGTGGGTCCAGCAGCATCTTTTTCCTTATTTCGGTAGAATTCCCATAGCACTGCAGCTGCTTCTTAAATTCATGGATGGTTTCATGGTGGGGGCCTCCAAAATAGCAGCTTTTAAAAAATGTACATGCTTTTGCAATTTTTGCAGTAAGCAAGGTTGCTTGCTCTCTGTCCTCAGCTGCTGAAGACTCTCTATTTTCTCAGCACAGGACCTCCAAATTCCAGCCCGGACCACCAGCCCTCCCTGCTCCATGGGATGCCTGGGGCGCCGTGAAAGGTAAGTTGCATCTTCTTAATGTCGTGTCTACCCCCCTTCCCTTCCTTGCTGCACTGACAGCCCCGGGGGCCGCAGCCCCGCGCACCCCGCTCGCCGACAGCAATCAGCCCTGCGCGCCGACAGATTGCCCTGTCCCTTCCAATGATCTTTAACTGCGTTTTCCCCCCGCAATCAGAAGCACTTTCTCTTCGGCCAGGTGGTCTTTTCCCATTTGGCTCTTTCCAGCCCCAGGCCCCAGGGCAGTCACATCTCATCACGCCTTCGCTCCAGCCATTTGTACCTCCTGCTTTCTCTGTTGCCACCAATTTATTTGCAGCCTCCGCTCCCTCCCGTGCTACCCACAGCCTATTTGGGGATGAAACAGCCTTCAGAGCTCATTCCTATTCCTATTCCTATTCCTATTCCTATTCCTATTCCTATTCCTATTCCTATTCCTATTCCTATTCCTATTCCTATTCCTATTCCTATTCCTTCTTAATTCTCTATTATTCAGCATCCTTTGGCCATCCAGGCTCTGAACCGTTCTGGTTCCCCGTGTTCTGCACCCGCACGCTCCCTCCCGCTCTCTGCACAAGGTGTCCTCGGTCACCCTGTGCCCTGACGGTCTCCTCTGCCCTGGAGGGTCCATCCTGGTCCATCCCCAGGAGGAGGCAGCACAGACCCCCCCACGGGCTGTCCCGTTTGGAGTCCACACTAATGAAGACAACGGCCTCTTTTGTCATTAGCTTGCCCAGCCTTCAACCTGTGTTAGAAATCATTCCGCAGATTGTGAAACGCAGGATCATCCGCACTGTGTAGCGATAAAAAAGAAAAATATAAGGATATGGAAATAAAAGATGGCCTAATAGAAAGTCTGTCCTGTCTCCAGCGCATGAAGCATCAACTCAGCAGAACGCTCTGTGTGATTAAATATAAGCTTGCTCCTAAGTCTGTCGCTGTTCAGCAAAGCAGTTTAGCGGTGCTGAGGTACTTTGCCGAGCGAGGGTTTTTGCCCTCGCTCTGTTTTCCCTGGGCGGAAGAATTAAACTGGTGTTCATATCACCTATTAATAAGGCAGCGAGTAGCCGCGGCGGCACTCGTGCAGTGCAATAGAGCTCATCATTTTTCTATATATGAGCAATTAAGCTGCACCAGGAGGCCTATGTCTTTATATCATCACCTAATGACAGTGTGAAAGTATTCAGGGGATGGAGAGGGAAAAATATCGCATCCATATTTAATTGGCAAAGTTATCACCTTCACTTCAGAGCCCTAACTTACAGCCCTTCTGGCCCATTTCCAAGGCACATCTATTTCTCCAGCCTGGAAAGCGAGTGAAGTGTCCTTATATTATACTTCTGCAAGAAAATACCATTTGAAAGCTTGTGAATACGCTCGCAAATGCAGTTAAGCAACAGATAGGCTCTTTTCTTTGCAGCAGATGAAGATATCTTTGAGCCGCTAGATTCCTTTCATTTTTTTAAGGAAATTATTTGTGTTGTATTATTCTCCAGCTCCACACTTGCCTGTCAGATTAGATTTTTGATTGCACTAAAACAAAAAGCCATCTGGAGCTCCTTGCATCCTGCTCTCGGTACCGGCGAGTGGCAGCGCGACCCTTCTCTACGCAGCCTTTGATTCGTCTCAAGGTCTTTTTTGTGTTTTTTTCAGTAAATTCTCCAGTCCGTTGTTTCCATCCCTGTGTCCCCTCAGGCTCTTTAGTTCTCCGTTGTGCTCCTTGGGGCTCAGCATCTTCCCGCCCGGTCCCGCGGAGCCGGGCAGCGCAGGGCGATAGGGACCGTCCGCTCTTGTTACGCGTGTGGGGAAACCCAGCGCTGCTCCAGGGCCTGTGTCGGTCCAGCCGAACACCTCGTTCCGCAGCTGCTCTGCTCTGGTTTGTGAGCCCCCAGGTCCTCCTGGCGGTTCGTGACACTTTGCTCACGCTCGGGGGTTGAACTGAAGTGATTTGTCTTTTTCTCCCTTTCTCTCCTCAGACGGAGCTGAGCCCCGGCTGAGATGGGGATGGATGGACCCGCAGGTTTTATAAAGCACCTCGGGACCCCCCAGCCGTGCTAAGTGTCCGTGTCACCGATGTCTGACGGCTCCTTCCAAGGGTTCTTCTTGCATCTGTGGCGGAGGAGAGCTCCAGCACCCAGTGCAGTGATGGTGAGGGACCCGAAACCGCGGCGGGAGGGCAGGTCTGGTCCCTGTCAGCTAACATTGGGAATAACCACAGAAAAATCCCACCAGGAAAGAGTGACCATGGCCACCCGGCCCTTCTTGGCTTGGCCACCCGGCCCTTCTTGGCTTGGCCAACCAACCCACCTTGGCTTGGCCGCCTGGCCCTTCTTGGCTTTGCAGTGCCCTGTTGCAGGGAATATGGCTTTACCATGTTCTGAAGAGACAGGGAAAGCAGAAAAGAGAGAAAAAGAGGAGAAATATCGATAACTTCCATCTCGTCCAGCCCGGTACCTAGCCTTTGACACTTTGCCACCACTTCAGCCTCACAAAGCCCCAGCTCTCTGAAGATTAATTGATGTAGGCCACTCAACCTATTTTCAAATCCCTTTCAGTTACCGTTTAAAACCTTCTGATTTATTTTTTTTGATAAAGTCACTGAGGCTTTTTATGGATTCTCAAATGATTGTCCAGCTTGACAAATTGGATTCTTAAAGCTGGTTCTTTAAAGAAAAGGATGTGGTTTGACAAGACAAGAAACAGCTCATCTTTGAGACAGGGGGATAAATAAAAAAAGAAAAATCCCATTCTTGCAGGCGGGTGTTACTCAATGAGTGTCGCGCTCGTCACTGATAATCTTATCTCTCGGTGATGGGAAGGGACCCTCACAAAGGGGCCCGGCCGGGCTGGAGGGCTGATATGCCTCTGATTAATAGGACTGTCCGGTGCGCGCGGAGCCTCGGGGAAGGTGATTAATGCCATTTGATACGAACTCCGACCCCCCCTCGCCACGCGGTGCCGGGGGCACCTCCTGCCGCCGGTGATGGATGGACTGTGGCCTCCCGGTCCCCGCGCGGTGCGGCTGGCGGGGGGGCAGCTGGGGTGTCACCTCTGACTGGTGCTGAGCTTTGTAAGGTCGTGTCAGTCAGCGCCGCAGTCGATGTTTCTGATGGAGGTTTTATTGTCTGTGCTCCATCCCCGCGTTCCACAGGAGTCCAGGTGCCCATCGTGTGACCCCAAACAGCAGAACCGTGTTCACGTCCAGCGCGGGGACGGGGCAGCAGCTCCGGAGCCTGAGCGGTGCTGCTCTGGGGTTTATGAACCCCAACGGGGATGTGCCGGTAAGATCAGTTCTGTGCCTGTTGGCACCCTCTTGTCTACACCGCGACGGATGCGAACGTCCTTTTGGACGTGCCTGAATAAAACTTGCCACCATGGGGTTGGTGTTGGAGCTGTGGGGTGTCACATCAGTCTGTGGAGTGTCACGGGGGGCTGTGGCGTGTCAGAGGGAGCTGTGGGGTGTCACATCGGTCTGCAGAGTGTCAGAGGGGTCTGTGGGGTGTCACAGGGGCTGCAGGGAGCAGAGTGGGCTCTGGGCATCGCAGCCTCCCAGTCCAGCCAGGAGCCAGAGCGTTTGGTCTGCCCAGGCAAGGCAAGATCTAATCTCCTTCTGTTTAAGTAATATTTTAATTTTACGGGCTTTTCTTTTTTTAATTGACTGCCTTTACTTTGAAAATTTCACATGTAGCAGTTACTCTGAATAATGGAAATGCATCATAACTCCTACCTGTTCTCTGTATTGAATGACTCCAGGTGATGCTTTATATCTTATTACGATTATTTATGATGATGTCCAGTTTAGTTCTGTAGCAGAGGGAGATCATTAACCTCTCCTGCAGTAAAAAGAACTCTCCATGTTGTTTTCAAAGCCATTTAAGCTTTGAAAACTCCTCTGATATATTTTTTTTTTAACTAAAAAACCTACAAGGCTGCAGAATAAAATGCTGACGCAGGTGGGCTGATGCAGGAGTGTAAACCCTCCTGCTGTGCCTCGCTGCCTGCGAGAGGAGCTGTGGGGCGAGGAAGACGCTATTTGCTTGTTAGAGAACACGCTGTAGGTGCTGGGAGCCTGGCGGCGGTTCGGGTGGTGCTGAGAGCACAGGGGGTGCCTTAGTCTGGAGGAGGATGAAGCCAATCCCTGTGTCCCACCCGGCCGGCAGCTCCTGGGGATGCACATCCCCCCTGGAGACGTGTTTTGCTCAGTGCTGAGAGCTGATCCCAATTAAACCCTGTCTGCGGTGGGAGGGATGCTCGCGTCCTGCAAAGTCACCTTGTCTCCAGTCTGTGGTGTGTTCCTGCACGTGCAAAAAGATCCTGAAATGAGACGTTCCCGATCTCCACGTAACCACAGGCATCTTGAACGCGGTGGCTGATGGTAGATGTGCCTGTTTTTTGGAAGCATAGCGTGCTGACCATATGGCTGGGGAATACGGAGGCCACATTCATTGTGGGATACTAGTGAATTGGTAACTTTATCTGGCCTGTCTTTGACGCTCAAAACCAAGAAAATGCTGTTCGTTAAGCTCTTGTTAAAGGGTCATCATAAAGAGAAAAGCACCTCTATATTAAAAAAATGCTGCAATTCCTTGTTGTCCTCCTCCCAGGTCTTGCAGATGGAATTTGCTCCGTTTGCAAGCCAGCAGATGCACTGCAGGGATGCGCACCGGAGCGGGGCTTCGGAGGGGGAGAACAAGAGTTTGAGATCGGGAAGGAAACTAGGCCAGAAAATGCAGCAGATAGTTTGCAAAAGGATGATCCAAGCAGCTTTGATATGGATATGTTCCCTTGCAAAGACACGGTGCTGGAGAAGCTCTTTATCAGTGTCAGGCGATGACAAACGACAGCGGGGGAAAGTCACGGGGCTGCGGCGCATCGTGGCAGCTGCGGCACCTTGGAAATGACACAGGTACCGCGGCTGCTCCCGCCTCGGGGTCCCGCGCTGCCCTTAATTAATCACGGAGAAAAAGGATTGTCTTCTCCTCTGTTCTTTTTATAGCGTGATAAATGAGGGAGGGAAGATGAAGAAGAGGAAAAGAGCATGTGGGCACGTTGGGGAAGATCGTCCCCATCCCAGGACGTTGCTGCCTGGCTGGGAACGGTGGTGGGAGACGCAGGACCTGCCCCATGCCAGCGATGGCGAGGAAGAGGAGGGGAGGCAGCAGCAAACACCTGAGACCTTTGTGCAGGGTGGCCAAGGATGCCACAAACCAGTAGGGCTGATTGAACAAGAAATAGAAAAAGGAGGAAAATCAAGCCAAAGTTTCCTACCATTGCTTCCAGTCTCCTCTCCCTCCACCTTTTTTTTAAGAGTTCCCTTGAAGCCTTGTCTATATAAACGTTGAATTACATGGTTCTTTGACTCTTTACTAGAAATTGCTCGGAATTACTTTTTTATATATAACCTGTTTCATTTCCAGCGCTGCGCCGTATCTCGCAGAGGAATATCTGCAGCTGTCGAGCGGCTCGTTCTGCCGCTGCCAGGCTGCTGAGCTGCGGCTGCTAATAAAGTTGCCCCCTGTTCCTCTACGGGGCACTAATCTGTAATGAAAATTTTATACGAGTGGTTGGGAAATGGAGTTGGAATCTGGGTTTCAAGTGCGATTTTCGTAATACTCCAGGCACGGATACACACAACGTAGGGGGATTCAGAAATAAAAGGGATCATTTCCCAACAAGGTGTTTTCACAAAGACCTTGATGGGATCGCTGGAAACATTTGTGGCCGAATGGTGAATGCCAAGCGGTGGGACCCCCATCCTGGGGGTGACAGTGGGCTTGCTGCCAGGGAGAGGTGCAAGGGAAAATGATGCTGTTTCTCTTTCTAGAGGCTTCGAATGAGATGGAGAATTTTATCCGCGTGTCATCTCTGTCCTGCTGGGACCCGCCGAAGTCTGTTCACTGTCCTCGCTGGGTTTGCCCTGTCCTCGGTAAGTCCTCCTCTGGACTGGATGGGCCACGGGTTCAGTGCAGCGCAGTGATTCTGGTACTCGGGTGTTCTCATTGCCTGTGCAGACAGCCCGATGGCTGGGCTCACCAAACTGTTAATGAGGCTGTGCGCGCACATATATTAATATCTGTATTTCCATCACAGGGGTATTTTCAGTGGCTGCAGGTGTCAGTTACAAAGAAGGGAAGAGAATCCAAATATCGAAAATGGGAGGGAGATGAAGCCCCTTATAGTCAGAGGTGGCTGAAAGCTTCGCTGGCGTCCTGCGGCGCTGGCCGCGGGGACGTGCTGCGCGCTGGCGCAGAGCCCTTGCTGTGACGGTGACAGTGGCCTGGGACGGGATGGGGACACACTTTCAGGCTCAGCCGCTGCTGTTTGAATTTGGCACATCTACGCTAAACACGCCGTATTAGCCCTCTCCAGGGTTGATCAATATTTAATGTGGAATTTACAAAGATTGACTTGAGGACGCGTTTTAAATTGGAGCATTAGCCGTAGGTGGCAATTTCCAAGTCGCGTCAGTAGAGTTTGATTATTTAGAGCGACGGTGTTTCGTACATTTAAAATAATCCTAAGGAGCGTGGGGGCTGCTGCAGCCCCGTTTTTCCCTAAGCTGCTGCCTTTCCAGCTGGTCTGTGTGTTTGTGCTCAGCGTTGACCCCCAGCGCTGGGCTGGCGGGGCCGGCGGTAGCGGGGATGCCACGTGGCTCCTTTTTGGGGTTTGCCATTTTATTTATTGGGGTCCCCACGCTGCCCTGGTTTTGGGGAGCGGGGTCTCCAGCGTGCTGGGGGTGTCCCCTGCGCCTGTCCCCGCGGCGCGGGCAGCGAGCGCACCCGTTCTGGGAATGGGATATTTGAACTGGGTGACGCTTTCTGATCCCCACCCCAAAATTCTTGCTGTGACCTGTTGGTCTCGCAGCGCCCCAAGGCCGGGGTGGAACACGCTGCAAATGAAATGGCTGTTTTATCTCGTTTTGCTGGTGCTGTGAGCTGCGCTAACGAGAGCTGACAGGTTTGAAATAGCTGATCTGGTTTGAAATAGCTGATCTGGTTTGAAATAGCTGATCCGCGCTGGCCGAGGCGGCGGAGGCGGCGATCGCTGGGACGCTCTGGTTGATGGGCTGGAGCGGTAAAGGATGCTCCACCGAAACCGAAGCACCCAGGGGTGCGTGTGCACCAGAGCTCCCCGGGCACTTGTCTGTGTTAAATAAATTCAGGCTTAAATGAGAAAAGGACACGGCACAGCCGGGTGGCGAGGGGCCGGGAGAAGGTTGAGGTGGCGGCCCAGTCCCTGGGCTGCATCTGCCCAGATTTAACCTGTCTCCGCTGTCCTTGTGAGAAGGGAACCCTGCAATGGCTCATATGTCACAGAGAAATGATTTCCCTTCCTCCCCTTTATCCAACTTCGCTCAATTTTGTATAATTAAAAAGCTTGAAAACAGCTTGTTTCCTATATGGAAAAGGAGCACAACATATGGTAGTGACAGAGCTGTTCATAAATATGAATGTTTTTCTATTTAAAAAAACCAAGAAGTGGAAACACTTTGCGAAGATCCGTCAGTTGGGTGTTGGTGAGGAGGGAGCCGCTCGGCCACGAGAAATGCAAATACGGGACAATCAGCCTCCGCAGCCGCAAAGCAAGATGTGATGAAACCCAATCAGTTAATAACACTTCAAGGCACTAGAGGAATTGCAGATGAATCTGGGTTTTATATATATATATATCTATATATATTTTTTTATCTTCACCAGAACTATTCTTCTGGATTTTTACTGAAAAAAGCCCTCATTTTGGTTTATATCTCGCACAAAGGGCTGCTGCTGGTTTCAAAGCCCCGAGCGGAGGAGCCTTGGCAGAGCACTCCCATCGCATCCTCCTGCACCAGCGCGGTTCCTGAAACGCACCGTGGTCCTTGCGGGTGGCCCCGCTGCTGGAGGGGATCCCGTGGAGCATCGTGGGGACCCCATGGAGACCCCAGGGGACGCTGCACCGAGCTCCAGCCACCAGGCGTGGGAATAACCACCGCAGCAGCCAAACGGTTTGGCAGGTACAGCTGACGAGCATGAGAAAAGCAGGTTTAGAGACTCGGATAGCAATCAAGGCTAATTTGCTGATTTGCCATCCGGAATAATTTCTTGCATTATTTTTTTTTTCCCCTAGACAATTTGCTGCCTTTGGAGTGGGGGGAGGCTGGAGCCCCCATCGTCTGCCGAGCCTCGAGCCAGCTCCTCCTGCCGCCGAGGGCTGTCGGGATGATGGATGCGTTCTCGTCACGGAAGGTGAGTCCCTTTGCTGTGACAGCCGCTGACAACCGGCCCCCCCGACACCCTCCTCTGCAATACCTGTATTTCCCAGCCCCGGGGCTGTGCTCTCCGCTGCTGATACCCCGTGTCCCGTGAAGGTCAGAAGGCTCCAAAACCAGGTGTTCTCCCCAGCATGGCCCCTTTGACCCCTGGACAAGGACCGGAGGAGGTTGGGGGGCAGCCCCCTGGTCAGGTCAGCGTGGGGCAAGGGCTCTGTCCATCCCCTGCCTGAGGATGGCGGGTTTGGTTCAGATGATGTGCAGGTGATGTGGTTTATCTGAGGTTAAACAGCGAGCCCGTGGCGGGCGGGAGAGCTGCGAGTTCTCACTCTTGAGCTGCCACAACGTCAGGTTTATTGGCCGTTGGTGGGCGCAGTGTGGTGAAACGCGCCTTTGGGCACCTTCTGCTCGGGCGTGAGCTCCTCAGGGCTGGGACACCCCGAGGTGCTCAGCTCCAAGCGCTGGGTCCCCTGTTACCACAATGCAAAACACGGGATGCTGCGGGGTGCGTGTCCTGACCCCGGGGAGCCGGGCAGGTCCCTGGGCTGGGGGGACGTGACCCACTTTGGGAAGGACAAGCGGGACTCGCTCGCAGGAGGGTGCCTGAAGCACCCCAAAGGGCAAAAGGCATGAAGCTCCTTGGGGTGGTGCCAGAGACCTGCCCCGGTAACACCGATACCGGGGGAAAGGGGAACCCAGTGCTTCTTGAAGCTCATATGGCGTTTGGGAGAGGGCATCTGTCCTGGAGAATAGCGTGAACAGATGCTCCAGCGCTTATTATTTTAAAAGCTATGAATTTAAAACGTGTTAATTAGAGGAGTGAGGAGAAACATCAGCAATTCCAACTGATCATCCGCAGGAGCCTTGTACAGGAAAATAAATGGCAGAGTGCAGAAACAGGGCCTGAAGTGGCTGGGCAGACGCTGGGCTCTGCTCCCTGTGAGCTGGGAGGCTCTTTCCTAAGACCTGAGAAGTGGGGGGATCTGTCTGGAATGAGTATTAGTTTCAAACCTGAGGATGGTCAGCTGAGGTTTGTCCAAGCGGGTGTGGAGTTCGATGTGTCTGTCTGTCTGTCTGCAGACCAGGGTCGCAGAGCCAGGATGAGCGCAGCCCTGGCTCCCCAACCCCAGTGTGGCTCAGTGGGAGCCCATAGCGCTCCTGCCTGGTCCTGGTGCCGGGGCTTGTGCGGAGCTGCCGGGGAGAACACCAAACACCGGCAAAAATCTCCCTTAAGTCTTTGCAAAGCCAGAGATAATGCACTGCGAGAGTGAACAACCAGCAGGAAAAATAATTGCACTCCTATTTTTCTCCAGCTTTTCTTATCAACGACTTTATCACCTTTGGTTTTATTTTACACCTTATTTAGACTTTACTGTAATCCCAGCTATTTCACCATTGACACCTCCTTAATACCTTGTCTAACACCTCTGACACCTCTGGCTAATGCCCGGGCCCATCTCCAGCACAGAGCCGCTCCGGCAAAGGCAGAAAAGAGCTAAAATAGAGAAATGATTTGCTGCCCAGGCTCTGTGAATAATAACGTTGGAGGAGAAGGGGTGGGGGCCTTCCCCATGCACCTGAACTTTGCTTCTACCCACATCACTCTGCATCTGCCCAGTTCTTATTATTTAAAGATCATGCAGCAAGTGTTATGTGAGAAGAAGCAAGGAGAGGATTTATTGTTTGAGGGAACCTGCAGCCCAGAAAGGCTCAGCTTAGTGAGCTGAAGCAAATTAATTCCTCTTGCTCGGCCGCCCCATGCCAGCTCAGCCCGGTTCGGAACGTTCCGTGTGTCGCGGTGGGGTCGGTGCCGGCCCAGCTCCCGCTCAGAGCTTTGCCCAAGGTGCCTTTTTTGGGTTAATTCTCCTTTTTGCGGGTGGGGATGGGACGTGTCCGCTCACAGGACGTCCCTCCTTTGCAATATTGAGAGCTGATGTTTGAATGTTCCGGTTTTTCTGGTTGGGAGGAGACTTAGGGGGGCTGCGGGGACACCTGGCGGGTTTGCTGCGTGTCTCTGGGGTTGCGGTGGGTCCAGGAGCGTCCTGTGCCTGTTCCCACCGGGAACAGCATCCCCGGTTCCCTCCATTGGAGTCTAAGAAGGCAGAATTCCCTGGAAGGAATCGCATTGCAACCCCAGCCTTGCAGAGAACACAGCAATACAGGGCTTTTTCTTCCTCTCCCCTCTGATCCCTGATCCTGAAGACTTGTTACGTTACCTAGATTTAACCAACTATATCTCTAAAGCGAGGGATATGGCAGCTTTATTATAAGTTTATTACACGCTAATTCAAGCAAATAAATTTGCTCCAGCTGTGGAGCAAAGGAGATTAATAACCTCCAAGATCACTTCGCTGCTTTGATGAGTTTCTTGAACAGAGTGGAGTATATTTAGGAAGAGCAACTAGATTAGTCAAAAAACCCCTTTAATTATTAGTGACACTGTGCAAACTGCTTCATACGAGTGGAATACCAACTACTTAACTTGCTGACCTTATTATTCAAATAAACACTTCTTATTATAGCAACATGACTTGCTCATCAACGCGTCAGATCAGCTGCCGGGGTGGTTTGGGTGTCCCCGCTGTGTCAGCAGCTGCGTCGGGACAGCGGCCCTGGGGGGGCGGGTTTAGAGACCTGGATGTGCCCCATGGGGAGCAGAGAAATGGGATATGGGATGGGATGCTTGTCCCTTTCCCTGCCCACGGTGTTTCACACTGGGTTGGTTTATTTAAAAAAAACTACTTTATTTTTATTTATTATTGTTTAATTTATTGTTTATTGGTTCTTAGTTTATTTAATTTTGATTTTGCTGAAAGTGCTTCGGACTGGATGCTCTGAGCGGCCTTGTTGCTGCTGGTGTTTTAATGCCCCCAAGAGCGTGTGTGCTCTGCAGAACGGCCTCGGGACGGGGGCTGTGGTGGTCACTCGTGTTGCGGGACCTCTCGGTGTCCCGTGTGCCGTCCCGGTGCCGGCACCCGGGGCGCTCGTGTGTTTGCGGTTCATGTCTGCTGCAGCGGGTGCCCGTGGGCTGCGGGACCAGGATGCGCTTCTCTTCTGCCCCTTCTCAGAGGTAAAAAGCAGGAGAAGAGGAGCTTCCAAAAGAGATTGTGGATGTCATGCAGTTGTATTTGGGTGTTCGCTGAGAAGTTTTGTAGGTAGTTGTCAGAGCTCGTTCCTGTTGCAAAGAGGTCGACTCGGACGTTTTTTTCTGGAGAGTGAGGAGACAGGAGCAGCAAAGGGCGCCGGAGCGACACTGCAGCAGCGCGGAGCTCCCGCCCGCACCGGGGGTCACGGCACCCCCCCCGTTTTGGGTAGGAATCCTGCCTTTTTGTTGGTTGCTGGAAGGTGTTTGTGACCCAGGGCCTCGGTGCGGGAGGGATCAAGAGGCACCTTCTGCCTTGTCACACCGGGACGTGTCCCCAGCGCCACATGCCCTTGAGCCCAACGGGTGCAGCGGCAGCAGAGGGGACGTGGGCGCTGGTCCGCAGCACCAGTTGCTTCCCTTTATTTCCCTCCGGTCCCGTTTTACCCGGTGGCTCAGCGGATACCAGTGCCGGGGGATGCTCAGGGGCTCAGAGCTTCAAACCGCGGCAAATGGGGAATATTCTGCTGCCCTTCTGCCTTCAAACAGGTTCTATTATATGTAGAGCAAGCAAAAAATGATGTGTTAAATACAGCCCGGGCTGAAGCTCTGAATCAAATCAATTCTTTTTTTGATTCCCCGAGCTTTTGAATTTCCAGCCCTGCCGAAGAATTGTTAGCACAAGAATAGGGCTGAAGGAGCAATCCTTTCGCATCGCTATTGACTCAATTATTTTGCCTCTTGATTTTCTATGGCACGGGCCGCGATGCTGCGCCGATATGCTGATTGCTGATGGCAGCACATTGTTCGGCGCCGTCTCCAAGGGCTCGGGGTGGGAAACCTGCGTCTCCCACTCGCTCTGGGCCGCGCTCGGGACCTCGTTTTATTTAGATTGATGCAAACTGCAGCGCGCAGGGGATGTGCGGAGCAGGTTTTTCACTGCGAGTTGCCGGGGGCTCGGTTGGGCTCCGGTGACGGTCCTCACGGGCTGGGACGCGCTGTGACCTTCCTGTGTCTGACCGGCTCGTGGCCGCGCTCCTGGGCCGTTCCTGGCGCTGCCGCGCGGATCGATGGGGCCAGCGCGGCACAGAGCCCAGGGGCTGCATTCACACAGTGGCATGGCTATCGATATTGACAGCTGGGACGCGCGTCCTTCGGGCCGGGCTGTGCGATCGGTGCCGGGTTATTAATGTGCCAGCAGCCGCCCGAGCCCGCAGTGCTGCGGGGGGGTCACCGGCAGCTCCAGCCCGGTGGTGCGGAGCCCGGTCCTGGGTGCTGCATCCGCAGGGTGCTCATCTCCCCTGGGTGCAGCATCTCGGCTCAGGCTCCCTGCGCGTGGGGCTGGGTCACCCATCCGCTGTTGGGGACAAGGGGACAGGGCCGGGATGTGGCTGCTGCAGCGGCTGGGAGGGTTTGCAGCCCGCGGTCCTGTTCAGGATCACTCGCTTCAAGATGATATAAAAGAGAGGAATTCCCCACCCATCAAACGGTGGTGAAAGAACAGTAGGAAGAGCTTTGGATCTCTGGATGAAAGGGGCTGAGGAGGAACAAAATACCGCTTTGCTTTGAAGATGTAAAGCCCTCTGTAAATCCTAAGCAGTTTTATTAGTGGCTCAAATGCACTATGGGCTTAAAAAAAGGCACAAATACCTACTTTCTCGAGCTTTTTAGTCTTGCTGATGTTTATGTTGCATTGGTGCCCACAATTGCTGGGTGGTCTTTGGAAGCAGCAGGTGACGCAGCCCGGCTGGGAAGGGGCTCTGGGGCTGGGGAGGGGACACGGGTGGCTCAGGCAGGACAGGGGAGGCGCTGGGGCCAACTGTGCCCTCACCTGCTCGCAAAACACTGAAGTGAAGGTTTAACTGCGCAGGTGAGGAGCCGATGGGCTCCCAGCTCTGTGCCCTGGTGCCCCCCGCGCTGCCCATCCAGAAATCCCGGAGAAATTCAAGCTGCTGTTGGTGTTTGGAGAAGCTGCAGGTGATGATTTTGTGATGGTTCCCATCTCTCTGTGCCTGGCTCGAGACGAGGGTTTGCTTGGTTAATGCACGTTCCAGTCTTCATTGTGTTTTTAACTAGTTTTTAATCAGCAATTATTAGCGAGCGGGAGCGGTGCACAGGCTCCTTCACCCGCTGCCCGGGCGAGTGCCGCTCAATATGTCACGGCAATTAGAGCCCAGCGCCGGGGCGCGGGCCGGACACCGTCTTTGTCACCGGCCCCGCGGCTGCTCCCCGCGCTCTGCCACGCCTGCCGAAGATGCAGCGGTGATGGGCACGTGCCTGAGCATCCCTGGTGTGTTTTGGTTATTGAGGTTGAGCTGGGTGTGGGGTTTGGAGACCTGGGCTAAAGTGGCTTCAAGGACCGGGCTCTTTCTTATACCAAAAAGGAACCTTGTTTGCTTGCCTTGCAGATGTGCTGGAGCGGCGGATACGAGCGGCGCCGCCAGCCCGGCCCGCGGGAGATGTGCTGCTGCTAATTACAGCTGCTGCCATGGAGGTAAATAGAGGGAAATCAGCCTTGGACGAGGCAGAAATGGAGTCAAGTATGGGTGCCCTTTGCAGATAGCTAATGAATTACAAGTGTCTCTCCACGCAGGAGCTGCGGTCACCCCGTGACCGGCTCAGAACCGCAGCCGGGTGCTCTCGAGATGCGGAGCCGCCCG